>NW_018406860.1:166968-204321 GCF_002113885.1 Mizuhopecten yessoensis
TGTAGGGCTTGTTCAAACCTCACTTACTGCTTGGTTGGTAACTTACTAAATTCTAATATTCTCTGTATATTTGCACATGTATGCGTGCTATCTGAAATAGTCTACTTATTGAATATGAACTAATGTACATAATGTTTACTTGCAATCCATTTGATTGACCGGGTTTTGTTTCCGTAACTCTACTGACTTGTATGCTGTCGTTTGTAGACATAACATGGTGTTACTTTATTTTCAGATTTTATGGGCTATACCACCGATTTACTTACACAGATAAAGTGAGGATGACACTCTATCGACCATCTAATGACTAATACAAGACTATAACAATCTACAGCTAAGCATTCCTCTTCCTTCTCCGAGTGAACGTGTTCCGATACTTCCGGTGATGCCTAACGATAACAATCCCTTGCCTTGCTGCATGTGTAGGGCGTGCCTTAGGTCTCACAGTGTGTATAGACAGATGCTTTTCGGGATACGCAGACAATAGGAATATATTGAGAGGGACAAGAATGGTGTATGTGTGTGTATATAAATATATATTTTTTACGAACTGTATATTTACCAAAGTAAGCCAAAGTGAACATATGTAGCCATTCAGTTTGGATAAGGGGCACGATACGGAGCCATCACGAAATATATTGTTAATGAGTTGATGCTATTGTCTTAGTAATAACTACGTATATTGTATTGGTAATTACTACGTAGATGGAATTGGTACTTACTACGTAGATGGTATTGGTAATTAGTACGTAGATTGTATTGGTGATGTATTGGTAATTACTACGTAGATGGTATTGGTAATTACTACGTAGTTGGTATTGGTAATTAGTCCGTAGATTGTATTGGGGATGTATTGGTAATTACAACTTAGATGGTATTGGTAATTACTACGTAGATGGTATTGGTAATTACTGCGTAGATGGTATTAGTAATTACTACGTAGGTGGTATTGGTAATTACTACGTAGATGGTACTGGTAATTACTACGTAGATGGTATTGGTAATTACTACGTAGATAGTATTGATAATTACTACGTAGATGGTAGATTGTATTGGTAATTACAACGTAGATGGTATTGGTAATGTACTGCTAATTACTACGTAGATGGTATTGGTAATTACTACGTAGATGATATTGGTAATGTATTGGTAATTACTACGTAGATGGTATTGGTAATGTACTGCTAATTACTACGTAGATGGTATTGGTAGTTATTACGTAGACGGTATTGGTTGCTAGGATGAGCTGACGGGCGGCGTTACATGTATTAATAATGTCGTGCTACAGTAGAGCCGAACTGACTAGTTTGATACCTGTTTTTAGTGGACTAACTTTCATTACGTTTGATACTTTTACACAGTATTTTATAGAATAATTGATCTTCAAACATCTAAGGTTGTATTGATTATTTGAGCGACCGAAATGTCATCACATCATTGAAATATAGCTGATGCTAACGTTTGTATCCACCTGTATTTTATCGTTTGTAAGTGATAGCATGAAACCCATTACTTGTATACACAGGCTTATGTCTATTAGTATATATAATTATACTCACTGAACTCTGATGGTGCTGGTGGCATCGACAACACGTGCCTCGTGTCAGTTGCACGTGTAACAAGTGTCTCATATTGACATGGCGTTTCACACAACAATTACATGCCTTGAAATCAAACCATGGTATATATATCTATATGTCATTCGTTTTGTTGTTTCGCCTCGTTGTGTAACTAACCCGTTTCTAATGGAACGCCCCAAAGCCACGCTGTTTACTACTGTGTATTTCGTTATGTTTCAAAATAACATTACTATCTGAAAGCAATGGAATTCATGATGAGGAGTACCATGGTACATCTAAAGAGCTCATCACCTTATCAAACTCCGCAAGTCGACACAGATAGTATAACCCATTCTCTCCTTAGTGAGTTTCGTTTATTGCTGGAATGTACCGAAGGACGTCTCTAGATGCCCTTGGCTGGTGATAGGACATTAAACCTTATATAATACCTCAGGCCGTGCCTTTTTGAAATGATGAATATCATGTGTACCTCATATTTGTAGGGCATTTAAAACGTGTGTCGTTTGTGTATATAGTTGCCATTACCCTAGATAGACAGAAAAACTTGACTGATTAAGAGGGGGGTCTAAACAATCATGAATGGCAGGTATCCTTTAGAATATCGCTTTAACGACGGATCATTTTCTAACAACAAAAATCCCTAAACGCTGATTTGTGCCGATATTGGTAGAGTTATATGCTCGTCAATCGTTGAGGAGTGAACGTTTCACAAAAGGCTAGACAGCTTTATGATCGATGATTGCAACGTTTCTTCTCCATAAAAGTTCATCGTTAATGGAGAATAGACACTAAACTAAACACAGAACGATGACTGAATTCGGCTCGTGTCTGAAACGCTTTAAGTATTTAACTATGAGTATTGAAGCATCACTCCTTTGCATGGTAGGCTATGATTTCTTTGTATGAAATGCTACTTGTGTCCCTTTGTATCGAAGGCTAGTATCAATATTGTGTATACCTGGCTGGTATCATTTCTCCGTATGGTAGGCTAGTATCGCTCCTTTAAATTGGAGGCTAGTTGTGTTCCTTTGTATGGTAGGCTAGTATCGCTCCTGTGTATGGTAGGCAAGTATCGCTCCCTTAAATTGGAGGCTAGTATCGCTCCTTTGTATGGTAGGCTAGTATCGTTTCGTTGTAGCTCCTTGGTATCATTTTACTGTGTCTTGCCTAAGCACACAATTATATGAACATATCGTAAGTCTATATAACTTTTATGATATCGTTTTTCAGAATTTGTTACCATGATGACAATAAAATGAATTGCAGAGGTAAAAGTTTGGTCCAGGAGTATGTTACGTAATGGAGGAGTGGACCATATCACACAGCATCATTCCCTGAATTGTGATGACATGAAAAGATTCCAATGGACTAGGGACTGATAAACCTGATGGAAAAGATCCCCGGATGTGATCATATCACACAGTGACCTTGTCATGTTGTTACATGACATTGGATACACACATTCAGAGGCCCCGAGGAATTTAGAAGTTGTTATCGAACAAGACATGCGAGTCTGTTTGTATTTGTGTTGTTTTAAGTTATATTTTAAAGTGACATACGTGACATAGAGACGCCTGTCTGATTATATAGCGTATAGACTGAAAGCCCGCACTGTTGGTGAGATACGAGGGTAATGGCGTACTACTCTATGAGTGGCCCGCACTTTGGTAAGATACGACGGTAACGGCGTACAACCCTATGTGTGGCCCGCACTGTTGGTAAGATACGACGGTTACGACGTACAACCCTATGTGTGGCCCGCACTTTGGTAAGATACGAAGGTAACGGCGTACAACCCTATGTGTGGCCCGCACTGTTGGTAATATACGACGGTAACGGCGTACTACCCTATGTGTGGCCCGCATTGTTGGTAAGATACGACGGTAACGGCGTACTAGCCTATGTGTGGCCCGCACTGTTGGTAAGATACGACGGTAACTACCCTATGTGTGACCCGCACTGTTGGTACAAGTAAGATACGACGATAAGAGCGTACTACCCTAAGAGTGACCTGCACTGTTGGTAAGATACGAGTAAGAGCGTATTGCCCTATGTGTGGCCCGCACTTTTGGTAAGATACGACGGTAACGGCGTACTACCCTATGTGTGGCACGCACTGTTGGTAAGATACGACGGTAACGGCGTATTACCCTATATGTGGCCCGCACTGTTGATAAGATACGATAGTAACGGCGTACTAACCTATGTGTGGCCCGCACTGTCGGTAAGATACGACGGTAACGGCGTACAACCCTATGTGCGGCCTGCACTGTTGGTAATTTACGACGGTAACGGCGTACAAACCTATGTGCGGTCTGCACTGTTGGTAAGATACGACGGTAACGGCGTACATCCCTATTTGTGGCCCGCCCTTTGGTAAGATACGACGGTAACGGCGTGCTACCCTATGTGTGCCCCCCATGGGTGGCCCGCACTGTTGGTAAGATACGAGTAAGAGCGTACTGCCTTATGTGTGGGCCGCGCTGTTGGTAAGATACGACAGTAACGGCGTACTAACTTATGTGTGGCCCGCACTGTCGGTAGGATACGACGGTAACGGCGTACAACCCTATGTGCGGCCTGCACTGTTGGTAAGATACGACGGTAACGGCGTACTTCCCTATGGGTGGCCTGAACTGTTGGTTGATATGACGTTAAGAGGGTACTACCCTATGTGTGCCCGCACTGTTGGTAAGATACGACAGTAACGGCGTACTAACCTATGTGCGGTCTGCACTGTTGGTAAGATACGACGGTAACGGCGTACATCCCTATTTGTGGCCCGCCCTTTGGTAAGATACGACGGTAACGGCGTGCTACCCTATGTGTGCCCCCCATGGGTGGCCCGCACTGTTGGTAAGATACGAGTAAGAGAGAACTGCCTTATGTGTGGGCCGCACTGTTGGTAAGATACGACAGTAACGGCGTACTCCCCTATGTGTGGCCCGCACTGTCGGTAAGATACGACGGTAACGGCATACTACCCTATGTGTGGCCCGCACTGTCGGTAAGATACGACGATAACGGCGTACAACCCTATGTGCGGCCTGCACTGTTTGTAATTTACGACGGTAACGGCGTACAAACCTATGTGCGGTCTGCACTGTTGGTAAGATACGACGGTAAGAGCGTACTACCCTATGTGTGGCCCGCACTTTGGTAAGATACGACGGTAACGGAGTGCTACCCTATGGGTGGCCTGAACTGTTGGTTGATATGATGTTAAGAGCGTGCTACCATATGTGTGCCCGCACTGTTGGTAAGATACGACGGTAAGAGCGTACGTTGGTAAGATACGACGGTAACTGCGTGCTACCCTATGTGTGCCCCCACTGTTGGTAAGATACGACGGTAGTATTGCCCTATGTGTGGCCCGCCTTTTTGGTAAGATACGACGGTAACGGCGGGCTACCGTATGTGTGGCCCGCACTTTGGCAAGGTACGAAGGTAACGGCGGACAACCCTATGTGTGGCCCGCACTGTCGGTAGGATACGACGGTAACGGCGTACAAACCTATGTGCGGTCTGCACTGTTGTTAAGATACGACGGTAACGGCGGGCTACCCTATGTGTGGCCCCCCTTTTTGTTAGATACGACGGTAACGGCGGGCTACCGTATGTGTGGCCCGCACTTTGGCAAGGTACGAAGGTAACGGCGGACAACCCTATGTGTGGCCCGCACTGTTGTTGGTTGATATGATGTTAAGGGCGTGCTACCATATGTGTGCCCACACTGTTGGTAAGATACGACAGTAACGGCGTGCTACCCTATGTATACGAGTAAGAGCGTATTGCCCTATGTGTGGCCCGCACTTTGGTAAGATACGACGGTAAGGGCGTGTTACCCTATGTGTGCCCGCACTGTTGGTAAGATACGAGTAAGAGCGTACTGCCTTATGTGTGGGACGCACTGTTGGTAAGATACGAGTAAGAGAGAACTGCCTTATGTGTGGGCCGCGCTGTTGGTAAGATACGACGGTATCGGCGTGCTACCCTATGTGTGGCCCCCCTTTTTGTTAGATACGACGGTAACGGCGTCCTACCGTATGTGTGGCCCGCACTTTGGTAAAATACGACGGTAACGGCGTACAAACCTATCTGCGGTCTGCACTGTTGGTAAGATACGACGGTAGTATTGCCCTATGTGTGGCCCGCACTGTTGGTAAGATACGACGGTAACGGCGTGCTACCCTATGTGTGGCCCACATTGTTGTTAGATACGACGGTAACGGCGTGCTACCGTATGTGTGGCCCGCACTTTGGTAAAATACGACGGTCACGGCGTACAACCCTATTTGTGGCCCGCACTTTGGTAAGATACGACGGTAACGGCGTGTTACCCTATGTGTGCCCGCACTGTTGGTAAGATACGACGGTAAGAGCGTACTACCCTATGTGTGGCCCGCACTTTGGTAAGATACGACTGTTACGGCGTGCTACCCTATGTGTGCCCGCACTGTTGGTAAGATACGATGATAAGAGCGTACTACCATATGTGTGGCCCGCCCTTTGGTAAGATACGACGGTAACGGCGTGCTTCCCTTTGTGTGCCCGCACTGTTGGTAAGATAAGACGGTAATAGCGTACTACCCTATGTGTGGCCCGCAATGTTGGTTAGATACGACAGTAATGGCGTACTACCCTATGTGTGGCCCGCACTGTGGTAAGATACGACGGTAACGGCGTGCTACCCTATGTTTGCCCGCACTGTTGGTAAGATACGACGGTAAGAGCGTACTACCCTATGTGTGGCCCGCACTTTGGTAAGATACGACGGTAACGGCGTGCTACCCTTTGTGTGCCCGCACTGTTGGTAAGATAAGACGGTAATAGCGTACTACCCTATGTGTGGCCCGCAATGTTGGTTAGATACGACAGTAATGGCGTACTACCCTATGTGTGGCCCGCACTGTTGGTAAGATACGACGGTAACAGCGTACTACCCTATGTGTGGCCCGCAATGTTGGTTAGATACGACAGTAATGGCGTACTACCTATGTGTGCCCGCACTGTTGGTAAGATACTACGGTAACGGCGTACAACCCTATTTGTGGCCCGCACTTTGGTAAGATACGACGGTAACGGCGTGCTACCCTATGTGTGCCCGCACTGTTGGTAAGATACGACGGTAATAGCGTACTACCTTATGTGTGGCCCGCACTGTTGATAAGATACGACGGTAATGGCGTACTCCCCTATGTGTGGCCCGCACTGTTGGTAAGATACGACAGTAACGGCGTACTACATGAACCCTATGTGTGGCCCGCACTGTTGGTAAGATACGACAGTAACGGCTTACTACATGAACCCTATGTGTGGCCCGCACTGTTGGTAATATACGACAGTAATGGCGTACAACCCTATGTGTGGCCCGCACTGTTGGTAAGATACGACGGTAACGGCGTACTACCCTATGTGTGGCCCGCACTGTTGGTAATATACGACAGTAATGGCGTACAACCCTATGTGTGGCCCGCACTGTTGGTTAGATACGACGGTAACGGCGTACTACCCTATGTGTGGCCCGCACTGTCGGTAAGATACGACGGTAACGGCGTATTACCCTATATGTCGCCCGCACTGTTGGTAAGATACGGCAGTAATGGCGTACTACCCTATGTGTGGCCCGCACTGTTGGTAAGATACGACGGTAAGGGCGTACTACCCTATGTGTGGCCCGCACTGTCGGTAAGATACGACGGTAACGGCGTGCTACCATATGTGGTCATCGGTTTAGATCACAAACAAGACGGATATAATACAATGTAACTAAGCTAAGCCGGGTACCTTAATTTAAATACTTGTTTCATTTTTCTGGCAGGCCTTTAAATGTAAAATGTTGCTTTTGACCAACAGCAATCGCTATTTCTGTTCATATTCATTTTTATCCATGTTCAGTTTTATGTATCAAAATTAATATTATGCATGTTTTATCAATGAGTGGTAACAACGCTCATCCATTAGCCAAATGTCAGACTGAACTGAGTCTGTTACAGTCTATACCTGTATACATTGATTACAGGCGATTAAATATTGTACTTTCCCACACGTGACGTTGTGTTGTAATTAGAAAATGTTGTTAATTTTGCCAATGAAAAGCCCTGCCCAATAAATATTCCTACACACAACTACGTACTGTCATGTCAAGATATTGTGTTCGTTATTGAGTTATGTTAATTTCCACTAGAAATATTGTGTTCGTTATTGAGTTATGTCAATTTACACTAGAAATATTATGTACGTTAGTGAGTTATGTCAATTTACACTAGAAATATTGTGTTCGTTATTGAGTTATGTTAATTTCCACTAGAAATATTGTGTACGTTAGTGAGTTATGTCAATTTACACTAGAAATATTGTGTTCGTTAGTGAGTTATGTCAATTTACACTAGAAATATTGTGTAATAATTTCAGGAAATTAACCTGGGATTAAAGTGCATGTACTTTTGGATAAAATTAAAAGATAGTCAGAAAATCGATTACAGCAACAAAGATGGGCCGACCTACACCTACAGTTACAAAGATGGGCCGACCTACACCTACAGTAACAAAGATCGGCCAACCTTCACCTACAGTTACAAAGATGGGCCGACCGACACCTACAGTTACAAAGATGGGCCGACCTTCACCTACAGTTACAAAGATGGGCCGACCTTCACCTTCAGTAAAAAAGATGGGCCGACCTTCACCTACAGTTACAAAGATGGGCCGACCTTCACCTACAGTAACAAAGATGGGCCGACCTTCACCTACAGTTAAAAAGATGGGCCGACCTTCACCTACAGTAACAAAGATGGGTCGACCAACACCTACAATAACAAAGATGGACCGACCTTCACCTACAGTTACAAAGATGGGCCGACCTTTACCTACAGTAACAAAGATGGGTCGACCAACACCCACTACACATACTACACAATGCATAACTGTTTACTGATGTACTGATATTACTGATATGTTTATCTTAAGAATCTCGCAGAAATGTTTCTGTATCTGTATTTTATATTTTGTATGGTGATGAAATCGGATTTTACATGATCTGCAGCAATACACATTACTGTGCTTAATGTATACACATGTCTTACCTGTTGTATAGCCATTAAAATGGAAAATACAGGTGACATCGAAACTCTCGCAACAAAGCATGCCTCCTTACTAGACAACTTCTCAGAATATCCAGTTCCGTTAATACATTGACCCTTTCCCGCGATGCGTTGGCGCTTAGAAGATAACTCAGACGATAATCGCTGACAGCACATCATGGCAATATTTATATCTTTACAAATGTTTATTGACAGGTTTCCTGTTCCCAGATGAAATACGTTGGACGACGCCATACTATTTCATGTATTTTAACCAAAAACACCGCACAAATGTAACATGCCAAAACGCATCATTTGATATTATCTATCTTTATTTATCGCTTCGTTTCGAAATAATAAACAAACTACAAAATAAGGGGAAACAAAGCTCTGCATAAAGTAATACAGATAGTTTCGTACATAAAGTTTTCTATGGAATGTCAATGGAGGCACAGCGCTGGGGACACATGTCCCATGTGAATCTCGGATAGTCTATCACACCCTCACACAGGTTATCGAGTATACAGGAAATGAAAAACAAACAGACATGTGTAAAATGAAGTCTGAGACTAATCGTATCACGTAACCTACAGTGATGTCCTATCTAACATCACACAAGTTCGGAAAGGGACGGATTGGGATTGGTTTTCACCCTAACAGCTATACGGCACATGGAATCATTGCTAGGACGTTGACATATCTGTAAAGCAATCATCCTCAGCCAGGCTCTGTAGCTTCGGGGAAGTTTTATCCTCGGTAGAGTGACTAGGACCTGGCTCACCTGGGGACAACAATAGGTACAGAAAGGTTAGTTACAGAGACACAGAATTGCACAAACTTAAACGTACAAACTAAAACGTCACTATTCCAGAGACACAGAAATATACAAACTCACGTCCAGAGACACAGAAATATACAAACTTACGTCACTATTCCAGAGACACAGACATATACAAACTTACGTCACTATTCCAGAGACACAGAAATATACAAACTCACGTCCAGAGACACAGAAATATACAAACTTACGTCACTATTCCAGAGACACAGACATATACAAACTTACGTCACTATTCCAGAGACACAGAAATATACAAACTCACGTCCAGAGACACAGAAATATACAAACTTACGTCACTATTCCAGAGACACAGACATATACAAACTTACGTCACTATTCCAGAGACACAGAAATATACAAACTTACGTCCAGAGACACAGAAATATACAAACTTACGTCACTATTCCAGAGACACAGACATATACAAACTTACGTCACTATTCCAGAGACACAGAAATATACAAACTTAAACGTCACTATTCCAGAGACACAGAAATATACAAACGTATGTCACTATTCCAGAGACACAGACATATACAAACTTATGTCACTATTCCAGAGACACAGAAATATACAAACTTACGTCACTATTCCAGAGACACAGAAATATACAAACTTACGTCACTATTCCAGAGACACAGAAATATACAAACTTACGTCACTATTCCAGAGACACAGAAATATACAAACTTACGTCACTATTCCAGAGACACAGAAATATACAAACTTACGTCACTATTCCAGAGACACAGAAATATACAAACTTACGTCACTATTCCAGAGACACAGAAATATACAAACTTACGTCACTATTCCAGAGACACAGAAATATACAAACTTACGTCACTATTCCAGAGACACAGAAATATACAAACTTACGTCACTATTCCAGAGACACAGAAATATACAAACTTACGTCACTATTCCAGAGACACAGAAATATACAAACTTACGTCACTATTCCAGAGACACAGAAATATACAAACTTACGTCACTATTCCAGAGACACAGAAATATACAAACTTACGTCACTATTCCAGAGACACAGACATAAACAAACTTACGTCACTATTCCAGAAACACAGACATATACAAACTTACGTCACTATTTGGAACCAAACTCTATGACACGATAGACGCGTTGGGATACTATATACTAGTAAGAACACTGCTGAAAAGGTCTATAATAATGAAAGTGATTTCATGGAATAATATACAAGCTTTGTATATATAGATATACCTTTACAAAAACAAGAGACTGTATTTAGAACAGACAGACAGAAATTCTTTATTTCCTCTTTTACAAGAGATTAAAGTCAATCAATACATACATATATGTTTACATTTCAAATTTTATAAAGAATAAAGATAGCGTTCATCAATAGAAAAAGGAAGATAGTTACAATAACGTGTCAATCTCACACACCATTCTTTCTAGACTAATTCACATATTGATCATCATATTTTCCCACTCGTAGTCTTCTAGTAGTATATTCACTCGATCTCCTAATAAGAAACTGCATTGGATTTCATCCTCTATATTTGTAAATAAATATAGGAGGGAACTTCTAAAGCATTCACCACACCATCCATCATTAAGTCACGCGTTTCAAACAATTTCGGACACTCAAGCAGAAAATGAAAAACAATATCAGCAGTAGATTTACCACAAAGTTTACATAATACAATATCGCGTTCAAATATAAATGAATATTTCATTAGCTCTATTAACTGCCACATGCATTTATGCGATATTTGCTTGGTACTTAGTTCTAATAAACTTAACTTAAACGTCACTATTCCAGAGACACAGAAATATACAAACTTACGTCACTATTTGGAACCAAACTCTATGACACGATAGACGCGTTGGTATACTATATACTAGTAAGAACACTGCTGAAAAGGTCTATAATAATGAGAGTGATTTCATGGATTAATATACAAGCTTTGTATATATAGATATACCTTTACAAAAACAAGAGACTGTATTTAGAACTGCTAAAACAGATATGAGACAAAAATCGAATACAATTAAAGATAATAATAAGAAGAAATTATCTTTTTTTGTTAAAAGTATACATTTTAAGGAATTTCTTTAATCAAAAAGCTCGTTTCATATTACACTGTCTATGAATTCATTTTAACCTGGTAGGCAGTCACCATGTTGGTAGGCAGTCACCATGTTTTATTTGTTCTTTCTTTCTTTTATATTATCGGCCATGACCGAGCCGCGCATTGAGCAGGTTTGGGTACAGCAGCCGTCAATACATTTAACCTTTGGTATAATGTAATCATATTAACATTTAGCTCCTGTCAGAACTTTGTCTGGTCTATTCCTATTTATCAGTATGTATAGGATCATCATCATCATAGAAAGACGCAAATAAACCTACCCGGAAGTACAGCCAAAGCGGACGAGTTCGGTCTCCTGCAGACGAAGTTGAGAGCAGCGTGGCGAAAACAACCATTGAAACCTATGTACACTAAAGGGTATATAGAGCTGCTGAAGTAGGCGATGTAGAAGGAGGCGTAGGTCATGGCGTGTATACCCATCGGTAACTAGAATATACAATACAGTGTTACATAAGTCAGGTACGTACTCAGGGAGGCGAAGGTCAAGGCGTGTATACCCTTCCGTAACTAGAATATACAATACAGTGTTACATAAGTCAGGTACGTACTGAGGGAGGCGAAGGTCAAAGCGTGTATACCCATCGGTAACTAAAATATACAATGCAGTGTTACATAAGTCAGGTACGTACTCAGGGAGACGTACATTGTAGGTCAAGGCGTGCATACCCTTCGGTAACTAGAATATACAATACAGTGTTACATAGATCATGTAACATATATTTTAGATGATGGGTGATCTGACGCTAATGACATTTGGTTTTGCTCACTTGAGGCTACGAGTGTATTTCTTTCTCGAATTCTACAAAATGATTTTGAACCACTGTGTGCTTATCAGCTAATAAGGTGTAGGAAAACAGGATCCCCTAGAGATAGTTCAAGGTCATCACCCCGGTGTGTAGTGGGTTTGAGAAATATTGAGAAGATATCACATAAACACACAATGAAATTGTATGTGGAAATTAATTCGATGGCGAGGAAAGACAATGGATGGATGGCTATGATTAATATCACAAATGTTGTGGAAAGTAAACAATCAAAACAATTAACAAAATCCTTCATGCAAGTTCAGAGAGCTATAGTTTTATTTATACATAAGATATCCCCCATACAGACTTTTTAGACCTAAACGCATTAAATATTAAAAAAATAAAATATCGAATTATATTACAGTAGTTTAAATGCATATATCAGTATCAGAGCAAAACAAAATAAATAAATCGATAATGAATAAATGAATTTAACGTTGTGATGATAGGAATACACAGACGTCCATTATTAACTAGCGTATAGATTGTGCAAAGCAGCACCTTTATAAAAACAACTATCAATTATAAAGGCAAGTTTACATAAAACCGGACTGCATAAGTTTCAAATATATATATACAATGTACCTATACCAAGATATTATATTGCACAAACACAATATAGTGTGTTTGTGTATATCTATATTACTATGTAAAAATGTATATGCATGTTTCTGTCTGATTTTTTTTTTTTTTAAATTTAATAATAATAATATATTCCATAAACATCTATACAACAACACTATTGTTCAAATGACAAGCTCATAAATGAATCATGATAATGTCAGGGGATAATCCGAATATCATGATAATGTCAGGGGATCATCCGAATATCATGATAATGTCAGGGGATAATCCGAATATCATGATGATAGCTGATACCATTGTAATATTTATCATTGGAACTAAGCGAATAATTTGGAAAGAATAAAACAACAAAAAGCGCAAAAAGAATAGCAAGCATTTCCGGATTCGTTTATAAAATTAGTAGAACTCTTTCGAGAAAAATACGTTTACGCTAAAACCATACCAGACAATAAAAAAAGTGCTATCAAATCATTGTACGTCATAAAAATTGTGAAATGTTCTTAAAATGGTCAGGTGCTGTAGATAAATCGACAGTTAATATTATTTGTGTAAATTAATATAACAAATGAATATTAAACGGAATATTCAACAACATTTTATCCGGATTTAATAATGAAATTACATTCGGCCGAATATCTTTGCTACTGTCACATGACTTCCAGCTAAAAAGGTAACCCTTTTAATTCAAGAAGATGAACAGATAAAGAATAATATTTACATTTCTACTGAACTTGGACTCAATATACCTACTTAACATTTTAAAGGTTATTTTTCAATGAACTTTTCAGTTGGCGTATGAATCCATTTGCATATTATCAACCTGATTACTCTGTTATTCCGCGGAGCGCGGGAAGTAGTTCCATTCATATATTGTTTTCAATTAAGTATTCCATTGAATTCAAAAATTAATTTACATCTTAATTTGCTTATTCGACGTCTCACTGTGAGTGAGGACGTCATAAATGTTGATACCTTCCGTGGTGTTAGACTTGCACAAGACCGATATTCTATAAATTATCTGACTATCAATATCGCTCTGAATGTAAATATAAGGATAGAATCCCATTTGGTTGAGGTTTATGGGGTATACATTTCAATGGGTCTTGAGACAAATTCAAAATGAACTGCGAAGTGAACTGCTTCGCAGTTCATTTAATTTGTCTCAACACCAATTGAGGTTTATACCCCATAAACCTTAACAAAACAGAATGCAATCCTTAAATGAATATCTTTAGCGAAAAATGTATTATACACAATAGTATGTAACATAAAGAACACATCTACTGCATAAAGTGCAACACAAACTACTTAAAGTACTAACGGTAAAACACAAACTACTTCAAGTACTAACGGTAAAACACAAACTACTTAAAGTAATAACGGTAAAACACAAACTACTTAAAGTACTAACGGTAAAACACAAACTACTTAAAGTAATAACGGTAAAAAACAAACTACTTAAACTACTAACGGTAAAACACAAACTACTTAAAGTAATAACGGTAAAAAACAAACTACTTAAAGTACTAACGGTAAAACACAAACTACTTAAAGTAATAACGGTAAAACACAAACTACTTAAAGTACTAACGGTAAAACACAAACTACTTAAAGTAATAACGGTAAAAAACAAACTACTTAAACTACTAACGGTAAAACACAAACTACTTAAAGTAATAACGGTAAAACACAAACTACTTCAAGTAATAACGGTAAAACATAAACTACTTCAAGTAATAACGGTAAAACACAAACTACTTCAAGTAATAACGGTAAAACACAAACTACTTAAAGTAATAACGGTAAAACACAAACTACTTCAAGTAATAACGGTAAAACACAAACTACTTAAAGTAATAACGGTAAAACACAAACTACTTCAAGTAATAACGGTAAAACACAAACTACTTAAAGTACTAACGGTAAAACACAAACTACTTAAAGTAATAACGGTAAAACACAAACTACTTCAAGTAAAAACGGCAAAACACAAACTACTTAAAGTAATAACGGTAAAACACAAACTATCTAAAGTACTAACGGTAAATACAAACTACTTCAAGTACAAACGGTAAAACACAAACTACTTAAAGTACTAACGGTAAAACACAAACTACTTAAAGTCATAACGGTAAAACACAAACAACTTAAAGTCATAACTGTAGATTTAAACATATTTTATTGCAAATAAATATTTACAAAAGAATTGGACACAAGTTTTACCAACTTATCAACGTCCTTTTCTTCAAATACATGAATATAAACATATAAACAAGGTATTTTACGCAATATACATTAATTATGTTTTTATATGGAAATGGAAAATAGAGACGAAGAAAAGAAGGAGAGCGAAACAAAGTAACGGATAGTAACACAGATAGAGTAGATGAAAAATAAAGAGGAAGAAAAGACGGATAGAGCAATGAAGTAAATGATAGTAACACAGGTAGAGTCGGAGAAAAAAAGAGAGTGATAGAGAGAGAAAGATGATCACATTCAGTCAAACCTGTTGCATTTGCTGATATAATTTTGGACAGATTTTGCAATTGAGGTATTTACATTAATGCTGAATTTAGGATCGCCATATAGGAGCAAGTCTAAAGTTAAATCATCACGAACAGGTTGAAGCTCTCTTATTAATAGATTACGATGCTGGGTGTATAAGGGACAGACACAAAGGAAGTGATAAGAGTCTTCACATGGATTACCGCATGCACATTCAGCTGTATTTGATAAATTTGCTCTAAATAGGTCATAGTTAAGGGAGCTCGCACGATTTCTCAAACGGCAATGAAGTATATTTGATTTACGGGAACCCCATACCAGAAAGCATTTATTTTGTGGTTTACCTTTTGATTTTATATTTGATTTAAATGAACTGAGAGAAGCCGAATTCCTTATAGATATATCTAGGTCATTCCACATTTTTGTAGTTGATGGGAAAAAAGAATTGCGCATTGTTTCAAGCCTAAAGTTTGGTTGTCTTAAATGTTGGGAATTTCTTAGGTTATAACGAGAAATATCCCCAATGCTATCTGGTAAGGTGTCACACAAATAATTAGGAGCTGTACCGTTTTTAATTGTAAAGAATAGGGACAATTTTCTGTTTTTCCTTCTATTACTTAGTGGAACCCAGCCAATTTCATTAAATATATGTTCAATTTTTGTGTAAATAGGTAGTCCTGTAACAATTCGTGCAGCATCTATCTGAATATTTTCAAGTTTTGATGAATTTGTCATTCCACAATTGTCCCAGACTTCACATGCATATTCTAATAATGGTCGAATGTACGTTAAATATAGTTTTTCAAGGTTATTTCTACTGAGTAACCATTTCATTTTACGAAGGGTTGCTATATATTTAGCCACTTTTTTGATAAGTTCGTCTACATGTTTATTCCATTTACCGTCGCTACTTAGTATAACTCCAAGGTGTTTGTGGCTATCTGTTAAAAGGATAGAAGTATCGTTAAAAATAAATTGGGGTTGAAAGGGTAGATTTGTATTAGAAACAATCATGATTTCGGTTTTTTTAGGATTGAAAGACATCAGCCAATTTTTAGACCATTTCTCTAGAGTTTTTAGGTCTTTATTTACTTCACTTACAATATTTTCTAGGTTTGGTGATGAGTATGAAAGCGACGTATCGTCAGCAAAAAGACGAGATAATGAGGAGAGTTCGGTTGAAATGTCGTTAATATAAATCAAGAAGAATAAAGGGCCTAACACTGAACCTTGGGGAACACCGGCGTTTATATTTCTTACAGAAGAATGGGAATCGTGAATAAAGACGGATTGCTTACGCTCAAAAAGATAGTTTGTTATCCAATTAAGAAGACTGCCTGAAATACCATGTTGTTGAAGTTTGTATAAAAGCCCTCTATGCCAAACTCGATCGAAGGCCTTTGAAAAATCACAAAAAGTAAAAGCTATATGTTCATAGTTTTCTAATGCTAACATCATAGAATGGTACATTTCAATGAGTTGATGCGTACAAGAATGATTGGGTAAGAATCCAGACTGAAGTTTGTAAATAAGATAATTAGAGTTAAAAAAGTTGTAAATATGTTTATAGACTACACGTTCAAAAATTTTTCCAACACAGCTTAATAATGATATTGGTCTATAATTCGAAGCATTATGAGCGTCGCCAGACTTAAAGATCGGCATGACGTTTGCTAATTTCCATTTATCGGGATATATACCATTGTTTAAGGAGTGATTAAAAATGAGGGAAAGGGGAATGGCAATTTCATTTGCTACAAGTTTTAACATTCGATGACTGATTCCGTCAGGCCCTGTTGCCTTATTTACATCTAGTATGTTAATAATATCAACTATTTCAGAAGGTATAATATGAATTTCGGACAAAAGAGAGTCTGTTCGTTTTTCTAAAATGGGAATAGGTTTGTTTTGGTCTACTTCGGAATGACTGGATACTGAAGAAAAATAGTTATTAAGAAGTTCACATTTATGGTTATTATCATTCGTGAATTCGTTAGCATTGTCATCAAAAAGTGGTGATATATCAGTAGTTTTGCTTCCTTTCAGTACAAACCTTAACAATTTCCAATATGTTTTGGGGTTAGATTTATTTTTGACTATGATAGAGTCGATATTTTCGTAGAAAAGTTCTTTTGCTCGTTTTATCATATTATTTGTTTTATTTCTTGATTGTTTAAATTTCGTCCTATTAAAATCATTATTATTATTTATAAGTATCTTTTTTAATCGATTTCTATTACGTATTTGTCTTCTGACAATATTATTGATCCAGGGTTTGTCATGTTGTCTAATCTGCACATATTTAGATGGTATGCATATATCTACAGCGTTAAGTATAGTGGTTGTCAGAAAATCACACATGTCATTAACGTCATTAAACATATTAAATTGGTTTACCCATGATATATTTGTGATAAAATGTTTAAGCTTTTCGATGTCTGTTTTGTCATATAGCCATACCTTTCGTTTGAAAACTGTTTGGGTTTGTTTCGGTACTTCAATTATTGTAAAAACAGCATTGTGGTCACTTATATTGTCGTCTATATTAATAACTTCACTGAAAAAAGTGTTGATTGTGTTACTGATAATTACTGGATCTAATAATGTTGCTGAATGGTCCGTTATTCTGGTAGGTTCGGTTATAATATTTGACATCTGGTACAAAGTGAGAAGGTCGAATAATTCATCTCTGGAGGATTTTAAAAAGTCAACATTTAGATCGCCCATCAAAATAACATTATCTGTAATATCGAATGCCAGGTCGAGGGAATGTTTTAGTCTCTGCCATATACCGTCAGAATAATTTAGATTAGGTGGTCTGTATAGATTTCCTATTATATGTGTAATATTATTTGAATAAACTTGTACCCATATTACTTCGTCATTAGCAAATTCTAACTCAAGTTTTCTTTTAACTACGAGAGATGGAGAATAGTATAACAATACACCCCCTCCGAACATATTCCTATCTTTTCTAAACGGTTTGTCACTAAAGCCCTGTAGCGTAATTTCTTCATTAGTAATAGAAGGATCCACATGAGTTTCGGTTATACAAAGAATGCCGACATCGTCGGTCAATGCTTCAATGTAGCCTATTTTGTTTCGTATACTTCTAATGTTAAGATGCATAAGCTTCGGTGAATGGGTTGCCGTCATATTACTAGAGTTTGGACCAGGGTTGGAATGGATATCTCCTGATGTCAGAAGAAGAAGATGGATTATCATAGGAAAGAATATGTTTACATTATTGATATAGGATTGTTGTAAAAACAAATATGATGTAAATAACCAACATTTGGCATTGACTTCAAAAATATTTAGAAAATCAGCAGGGTATGTTATGTAAGTGTAGGTTATTAAAATGGTTGCAACTTTACAGTGAAAACAGCCTATGGCAGCTCTCCACGCACCAACATCATTACCTACTAAGGAGGGTATAGATCAGATTTTGGGGGCGCGAGAAGAGCTTTCATATACGGGCAGTTTAATACAAAGCAGTTGGGGATGGCTGGATGTGAGATTAGAAAAGAGAAGGGAAATGGGGTAGACAAAGCAGCGGATGGGGGTAGGTAGGGAAAGCAAAAAGAAAGAAAAATGGGAAACGTTTGAATAGATATTGGGTACGTTATCTTCATTGGGAAGATGAAGTACATGTGGTGATTCCCAAATATCAGCAGATAGGTTCTGATATGGGAATGGATCTATAGGCGTGAATCAGGGTGATATTTACAGTACTATAGTGTACATATAACAGGTTGAAATGCTTAGATAACTGGGTTTTGGAACAATTGACTTCTATTAACAGGTCTAGTATTTACAAACATAAATCATAATAGTAAGATGGCATAGTGAATTAATTGTAAAAATACACACACACACACACACACACACACACACACACTTCATTACACAAGCAATCACACACATATATGATATTTTTGCATATACATAATAACATATAACTACATGTACACGCAATACCAGGCAATATTTTGGAATGTATTAAGACTAATTTATAAGGTTAAAAGACTTAGCCATAGAGTCGGGAATACACATATATTACATTCTTGCATATAAATAATAACATATTTGTACATGTACACGCAATACCAGGCAAAATTTGGAATGTATTAAGACTAATTTATAAGGTTGATAGAACTATATAAGTAAGTCTAAAAACCTGCTATTCACCTGTCATAACTGTAAAACACAAACTACTTCAAGTAATAACGGTAAAACACAAACTACTTAAAGTACTAACGGTAAAGCACAAACTACTTAAAGTACTAACGGTAAAGCACAAACTACTTCAAGTACTAACGGTAAAGCACAAACTACTTAAAGTACTAACGGTAAAGCACAAACTACTTCAAGTACTAACGGTAAAGGACAAACTACTTAAAGTACTAACGGTAAAACACAAACTACTTCAAGTCATAACGGTAAAACACAAGCTACTTCAAGTAATAACAGTAAAACACAAACTACTTCAAGTAATAACGGTAAAACACAAGCTACTTAAAGTACTAACGGTAAAACATAAACTACTTAAAGTACTAACGGTAAAATACAAACTACTTCAAGTACTAACGGTAAAACACAAACTACTTCAAGTAATAACGGTAAAACATAAACTACTTCAAGTAATAACGGTAAAACACAAACTACTTCAAGTACTAACGGTAAAACACAAACTACTTAAAGTAATAACGGTAAAACACAAACTACTTAAAGTAATAACGGTAAAACACAAACTACTTAAAGTAATAACGGTAAAACACAAACTACTTAAAGTAATAACGGTAAAACACAAACTACTTAAAGTAATAACGGTAAAACACAAACTACTTAAAGTAATAACGGTAAAACACAAACTACTTAAAGTAATAACGGTAAAACACAAACTACTTAAAGTAATAACGGTAAAACACAAACTACTTAAAGTACTAACGGTAAAACACAAACTACTTCAAGTACTAACGGTAAAACACAAACTACTTAAAGTAATAACGGTAAAACACAAACTACTTAAAGTAATAACGGTAAAACACAAAATAAAGTAGGTGTATTGTTTGGAGTAAAACGTTTACATTGTTTTTGCCTACCTTTGCTCCAGGCCCTTTGTAACGGTACACGTCCCAGAGCCGCTCAAACTGTGGAGGACTCCAGCACACGAAGAACACAACCAATACGGTCAGGATCATCGTCACTGCCTGCAATGGTAAACAGTGTTTACATATTTACGTGTTCATTTCAGCAAACTACCCGTAGTTCATTTTACTGTGATTATACTCCCTACAAAACAAACAAACAAGCAAACAAAAATCAAATATACTCACTTTTTGTTTCATATTGTCGAACGATTTTCTCTGTTCTGTCATTGGCACCTTTGGCGGTGCAGATTTTATCATCGTCACCACGAGCAGAATAAACATAACGATAACCGGAAGTACGTAGCCGATCACCACTGACACCGTGACGTACGCCTTTCGGGAATCCTCGGATGGGAAGTGAGCTTGGCATAGAACCTCATGACCTCCAATCCAGTCATACTCAGAATACCGGGTATACAGTAGCCACGGCAATGCCAGTAGAGTTCCGAGTATCCATATGAGAACAATGACCGTGACCTGGTGTGCTTGTGTGATGACCAGACATCTCGGGTATAAAGTGGCAAAGAATCTATCTACGACTATCACAGTCAATGTGAAAACACACACTGTCACCACCAACACTGAAACAAATCGGAAAACAGAGATTTATATAAATCTCATAAAGACCTGTGTGTGACTGCGCTTACATCCGATTATAAATATAAAACAAAACCATGTAAATATATTTTTACTCAAACAATCATAGCGAGGTCCTCCGTCTAAGTGTAGATACAAGCAAATCAGTCTTATTATGAATACCAGCAGCTCATATTCATTTAACAAGTATCATTCATTGGTATAACAATTTGATATATTAAGCATATTTTCGTTTTATTTAAACCATATTTTTTAATAAATACACGTGTATGCATGCTCCCCTTTTTATAATATACTCATTTTTAAAACAAACTGTTTAAATATGAATGATAATTTATGAAAATATGCCATTTTTTGCTAACACTTCACTTATCAAACAAACGGCCATGGGAAGTCTGAATTAATACAGCAACAACAACTAAAACAAAAACAAAAGAACAAGAACAATCATCTATGTTTTAAATAGAACGAAGAAACATGGAAGATATAATCTGATGTTTAGAGTAATGATACCAATACACTTAGTCACTATACTTCACACAGAGAGCGATGTATGATAACGAGCTAGCAGCAATGTTAAGGTATATGGGTGTAACCTGATACAATACTACAGACAGGCTTTACCTCCAATATACTTAGTCACTAAACTACACTCTGAGAGCGATGTATGATAAAGAGCTAGCAGTAATGTTAAAGCATATGGGTGTAACCTGATACATTCTACAGACAGGCTTTACCACCAATATACTTAGTCACTATACTACACTCTGAGAGCGATGTATGATAACGAGCTAGCAGCAATGTTAAGGTACATATGTGTAACCTGATATAATACTACAGAAAGGCTTTACCTCCAATATACTTAGTCACTATACTACACTCTGAGAGCGATGTATGATAACGAGCTAGCAGTAATGTTAAGGTATATGGGTGTAACCTGATAAATACTACAGACAGGCTTTACCTCCAAGATACTTAGTCACTATACTACACACAGAGAGCGATGTATGATAACGAGTTAGCAACAATGTTAAGGTATATGGGTGTAACCTGATAAATACTACAGACAGGCTTTACCTCCAATATACTTAGTCACTATACTAGACACAGAGAGCGATGTATGATAACGAGCTAGCAGTAATGTTTAGGCATATGGGTGTAACCTGATACAATACTGCAGCCAGGCTTTACCTCCAATATACTTAGTCACTATACTTCACACTGAGAGCGACTTATGATAACGAGCTAGCAGCAATGTTAAGGTATATGGGTGTAACCTGATACAATACTACAGAAAGGCTTTACCTCCAATATACTTAGTCACTATACTACACACAGAGAGCGATGTATGACAACGAGTTAGCAACAATGTTAAGGTATATGGGTGTAACCTGATAAATACTACAGACAAGCTTTACCTCCAATATACTTAGTCACTATACTTCACACAGAGAGCGATGTATGATAACGAGCTAGCAGTAATGTTAAGGTACATATTTGTAACCTGCTACAATACTACAGACAGGCTTTACCTCCAATATACTTAGTCACTATACTTCACACTGAGGGCGATGTATGATAACGAGCTAGCAGTAATGTTAAGGTATATTGGTGTAACCTGATACAATACTACAGACAGGCTTTACCTCCATCTTTTAAGGTATGTAGATTATATAACATGGTTCTGATGTTAATGATAATGTAACTAACGTTACAGCTGTATCGTCCCTCTAGGACCTATCGGTGCTGCTAAAGGCCAACAGAAGTGAACACTCAAAGCGTTCTAATATACTCTTAAAACCGAAGGGAGTACACAAAATCCCATAATTAAATTATTTTATATAATAAAGGAGTATTTGATAGCTTTGAATTAATATTGAGTAAATTTGTGTATATTGTACACCGTGGCACTTCTCAGAAAAGATTACTGTGACCATCAAGGTTATGTGGATCCTCGCAGACTACGTAATCCACCAACAGAATTTATCACATTTTATTTTAAAAGATAAACGTGCTACACCCAGAGGGTCTCCCACCTTTAACATTGGGTGATAGTGACAATACTCGAATGTCCACTGCGGCATTAAACTGTTTTGTCCTTTAGGACCCATGAAGTCGGAATCCAAATTGGTCGAATCTACTTTCGAAACAGAAGGGGAGTTTCGTAAAACACTTAAGTAGCATTCAAAAAATAAAAAAAACAATAACATAATTTTGATGTGATTCAGTATATATGTTGTCTTTTATAGTCAAGAATCCAATTCTACAATATCGGCGATGTAACAATAGGCAGAGGTGTACATGTAAGTATATTCTGACACTGGTCTTAAGGGTAATACCTCATAAAAAAGAAGGAGAAAATGTTAATAATAATGCCATGGAAGAAAAAAGCTAAACTTGAGTCATTTCGAAACTACCTTAAGTATAGGCAAAATACACGTGCAACATCTTCAAAACGCTCCATCTCATTGTCAAATTAAGCAACTGAGCCACGTGGTAATGATCTGAGATTACCAGCTAGTTATTTCCAAATACAACCAATGTGCAGTATAAAAATTTAATAAGCCAGAAAACATTGAATGGTTATCTAATGGCTCAGGAATGCATTGCACTTGTTGCTAATTGTTCGATCCTTCTTCAACGGAACATGTTTTTGCTCTTTAAAGAAACACACATCAAGTTTTATTCGAACTTTAGGCCATTGGCCCATCAGCATACAATACATGTTATACACAAATTATGGACAATGTACAGATAATGAAGACACTCATATTCCATTATAATACCCTTAATTTGTTTGCCTCATAGATGAATTTTCCTAGTATACACAATTCTTTAATATTATGGACACTCAATAACTGAACGGCTTTAAACACAGATGTTTTTTTCTAATAATAGCTTTTGATAAAACTTGATCTGAGATTTTGGAATTTAGAACAGACTAATAAAACACATTAGACACATTGTACATCTATTTGCGAATGGAAAACTTACCTTGCAAAAAAGTGTTGATTTTGCAGAAGAAATGGCCGAGCGGCCACTTTGACGGACTGAGGTTGGTGACAAGATGTAACCACATACAGGTAAGAGTGATGAGAATGTTGACACTAGCCAAGTTCAGGACATACATGTTAAACTTTGTTCGTAGACTTTTTGTTCTGATAATAACAACAATGATAAGAGAATTCAGTGTCAAAGCTAAGATCATGGCCAGTACATACATTAAGATCTTGGCCACTCGTTCATTTGTTGAAATATCTGGCAGTACACTCAGATCACTGAAGGAAATATTTGAACGTGTTAACCATGCAGAAAAGTCAAACTTTACCAGAGTTGTCTTATTGAAATTCCCAAAGGAAGAGTTGAATAAACTTTTGTAACTCATCCTTAAACTTTAGAACGAAAAGGCCTGACTCTTTCCGATCACAGGGTATGTTAAAGTGGTAAAACTATTCCAGGCGTAAAGCTGTGGTGGAATGCAGAGCTGTTGAACATAGCCATGGTGTGTTCTGATACCAGACGGAGTCGGCCCACAGAGGACGTCCTGTTCGGAATAGATACGCTGTGAAATCGCCACACCAAATATAGTTTGAATTTTCTATTTTTAGGCATCCATAGATAAGACTAAATGGACATTATTACGGACACAGATGTGATATGGCTATAATTTATTGTTACTGAGTGTCAAATTTTATTCCACTTCATCTCCACAAATTACTAACTTTCAATGGGATCACATCAGAAGAACATTAGTTATATAACACAAGTAGACGAGTTGTAGGTGTGTACAGTTCAGGTAGCATGCATTTAAACACTTTATCATTATAACAATATACAAATCTAGCACGCCTAACAACTTCATTACAAATTTGTTTAATAGAAATATACATATATTTGAACGCCTACGCAACGAGTACTAAACAGCGCTGGCTACTTGCTAAGGAGTACCCTTCAGAGTTTGTCCTTATGAAAAAGAGTCCCATACAACGATTGTCCAAAGGTAGCGGATACTACACAACGATGGTCCAAACGTAAATGGTACCATGCAACGTTGGTCCCCAAATAAGCGGGATTTGGACCCTGAAATAAACAATTTACATAAAGACTCGCATAGTACTAATGCAAAATCTCAGTGTTCCTGTATAGATCTCATCAGTAGTATGTTCACCTGTATAGAGCCCACCAGTAGTATGTTCACCTGTATAGATCTCACCAGTAGTATGTTTACCTGTAGATATCTCACCATTAGTATGTTCACCTGTATATATCTCACCATTAGTATGTTCACCTGTATATATCTCACCAGTAGCATGTTCACCTGTATAGATCTCACCAGTAGTATATTCACCTATAGAGATCTCACCAGTAGTATGTTCACCTGTAGAGATCTCACCAGTGGTATGTTTACCTGTAGATATCTGACCAGTAGTATGTTCACCTGTATAGATATCACCAGTAGTATGTTCACCTGTATAGATCTCACCAGCAGTATGTTCACCTGTATAGATCTCACCAGGAGTATGTTCACCTGTATATATCTCACCAGTAGTATGTTCACCTGTAGAGATCTCACCAGTGGTATGTTTACCTGTAGATATCTCCCCAGTAGTATGTTCACCTGTATAGATCTCACCAGCAGTATGTTCACCTGTATAGATCTCACCAGCAGTATGTTCACCTGTATAGATCTCACCAGGAGTATGTTCACCTGTATATATCTCACCATTAGTATGTTCACCTGTATATATCTCACCATTAGTATGTTCACCTGTATATATCTCACCATTAGTATGTTCACCTGTATATATCTCACCATTAGTATGTTCACCTGTATATATCTCACCAGTAGTATGTTCACCTGTATATATTTCACCAGTAGTATGTTCACCTGTATAGATATCACCAGTAGTATGTTCACCTGTATAGATCCCACCAGTAGTATGTTCACCTATAGAGATCTCACAAGTGGTATGTTTACCTGTAGATATCTCATCAGTAGTATGTTCACCTGTATAGATCTCACCAGTAGTATGTTCACCTATAGAGATCTCACCAGTGGTATGTTTACCTGTAGATATCTCACCAGTAGTATGTTCACCTGTATAGATCTCACCAGTAGTATGTCCACCTGTATAGATCTCACCAGTAGTATGTTCACCTGTCTAGATCTCACCAGTAGTATGTTCACCTGTATAGATCTCACAAGTAGTATGTTCACCTATAGAGATCTCACCAGTGGTATGCTTACCTGTAGATATCTCACCAGTAGTATGTTCACCTGTATATATCTCTCCAGTAGTATGTTCACCTATAGAGATCTCACCAGTAGTATGTTCACCTGTATAGATCTCACCAGTAGTATGTTCACCTATAGAGATCTCACCAGTTGTATGTTCACCTGTATAGATCTCACTAGTAGTATGTTCACCTGTATATATCTCACCAGTAGTATGTTCACCTATAGAGATCTCACCAGTAGTATGTTTACCTGTAGAGATCTCACCAGTAGTATGTTCACCTGTATAGATCTCACCAGTAGTATGGTCACCTGTATAGAAACAGCGTGTGAGCACACCTTTCAAATAGTTGTTTTATCGCTAAAATTGAATTTTTTCTTTTAAAATCTGCATTTCAAAACCTCAAAATGATGATAAACGTCAATAAGGCAACGTAAATTAGTTATTGTAAATGTTTATTAGGAACAGTTTTTATTTTTTACCAGATTTAGCATACAACCATATATACACACTTTAATATGGATTTTTTTCCTTTGTTTGAAGAACTGACACCATCTTGTCAAAATATCCGCACTATATCCTGAAACGACATACGTCAATAGGAAGGCGTGGCATGTACATGTAACAAGTTAGTTGTACGATACATACATTTCGAGTCCTTATACGACAAAGGTCAAAAGAAGGCGGGGCAAAATTGTTCTTACAAGTAGCGTAGTGCTCTTAGTCCAATTGTCCAGCTAGACACAACTATTTAATCTATTTACACTTGAATTTAATAATAACGTTCTAAAGAAAAGGGGCCAATATGATAAAGAGGGTGTATTATAAACTGGAAGGGTTATTAAACTTTTTGGTCGTTACTAAGGCGTGTCTAACTTACCATCACTGATGACGTTTCTTTGACGGATGACGCAAACGAGTATTACAATATTTGTGTTGCTGTCTCTTTAATCAGAATTGCCATGGGAGTCGTTATAAAATTGTGGATCTTATCAGTAACTCGTCGGTGACGAGAATAGTTCCAGTGTAGAATCTGTCTCTACTTCAATGTCACTTTCTCGTTGATAAATACGGCCAAGTGTTCCAAATATTTAGATTTGTGTTCCTGACAGTTGTCGTAATATAAGGACCCTTGTGCATCCAAGTTGTTTGTTTGTAATGTATATAGGTGTGTTCCTTAAAGAATGTCGTCATTCATAAAATCTGACTGACTGTACTGACGTTCTGATAGCTAAGTAAACAGTTTCTGTTTCAACGTTTATTAACTTATTTATTTTAAATAACATTGCTATATTGCATAAGAATACTTCTTTTGTCTTCACAAAGTGTTTTGCCAGAATATCCAACCTCAGAGTAAAGTTAAATTAGCTGCTAGAAAAGCACGCGCCAGACTATTAGTTCAATAAATACTAGGCATGTGAGTATCCAATGTCAAGTTCGGAGGAGGAAACAATTGAGACATTTGTTTTAGACCTGTGAGTAAGTTCTAGGAAATGGCAGATGCTTCGATCCTCCCGTGAAAATAACGTTATGATGAAAACTGTAATATTTCCAATGACTGTTGGCACACCCAGGAGGACAAACTGAGCCCCTTTTCAGGCCAACTTTGGTTTTCATATGAGGCCAGAATTATCGACGAGCTTATCAGGACAGGAAACAAAATCTAAGTCCGTGATAAATGTCAAATGGTGTCTGACAAATGAACCACACCGAGGGAAGGTAGGTTGATGAAGACATTGGCCAAGTTGAATAATCGTCAAGATGATCTTTTGTATTGAGGAACACTCTGTTTGTTAGGTCAGTATCGGCGCTCTTTGTTATGCTCATTGGCGTGTCTTGTGGTTTCGATGTCGCTACCCCGGCCCTTACTTCCTGGAAAACTTTGTATTATTCTCCCTGTAGTTTTTCAAGGGTCTCAAAACTTTTGTTTACTTTTCCCCTAGTTTCAGATAAAACGTCACATGGAAATAGATGACCACAACCTATGTGAAACATGTCCGTGTCTCATTCCTTTACTAATTGAAGTATATATGCACACACTTATCTACCAATACCTACAGTATTACCTAATTTAAAACACCTGCATGTGTGTAACTTTCACGAAAACTAATCTTCGTAAGTTAATACAAAATGTATCATATATGTATTTTGTATTTATTACGGTGAACACGTTGGTAAAAGTGAACGTAACATATACACCGGTCATAGCAACTTTTAAGATGATGTAGTAATAGATACAGCCACAAATATAGTAACATACACACCGGTCATAGCAACTTTTAAGATGATGTAGTAATAGATACAGCCACAAATATAGTAACATACACACCGGTCATAGCAACTTTTAAGATGATGTAGTAATAGATACAGCCACAAATATAGTAACATACACACCGGTCATAGCAACTTTTAAGATGATGTAGTAATAGATACAGCCACAAATATAGTAACATACACACCGGTCATAGCAACTTTTAAGATGATGTAGTAATAGATACAGCCACAAATATAGTAACATACACACCGGTCATAGCAACTTTTAAGATGATGTAGTAATAGATACAGCCACAAATATAGTAACATACACACCGGTCATAGCAACTTTTAAGATGATGTAGTAATAGATACAGCCACAAATATAGTAACATACACACCGGTCATAGCAACTTTTAAGATGATGTAGTAATAGATACAGCCACAAATATAGTAACATACACACCGGTCATAGCAACTTTTAAGATGATGTAGTAATAGATACAGCCACAAATATAGTAACATACACACCGGTCATAGCAACTTTTAAGATGATGTAGTAATAGATACAGCCACAAATATAGTAACATACACACCGGTCATAGCAACTTTTAAGATGATGTAGTAATAGATACAGCCACAAATATAGTAACATACACACCGGTCATAGCAACTTTTAAGATGATGTAGTAATAGATACAGCCACAAATATAGTAACATACACACCGGTCATAGCAACTTTTAAGATGATGTAGTAATAGATACAGCCACAAATATAGTAACATACACACCGGTCATAGCAACTTTTAAGATGATGTAGTAATAGATACAGCCACAAATATAGTAACATACACACCGGTCATAGCAACTTTTAAGATGATGTAGTAATAGATACAGCCACAAATATAGTAACATACACACCGGTCATAGCAACTTTTAAGATGATGTAGTAATAGATACAGCCACAAATATAGTAACATACACACCGGTCATAGCAACTTTTAAGATGATGTAGTAATAGATACAGCCACAAATATAGTAACATACACACCGGTCATAGCAACTTTTAAGATGATGTAGTAATAGATACAGCCACAAATATAGTAACATACACACCGGTCATAGCAACTTTTAAGATGATGTAGTAATAGATACAGCCACAAATATAGTAACATACACACCGGTCATAGCAACTTTTAAGATGATGTAGTAATAGATACAGCCACAAATATAGTAACATACACACCGGTCATAGCAACTTTTAAGATGATGTAGTAATAGATACAGCCACAAATATAGTAACATACACACCGGTCATAGCAACTTTTAAGATGATGTAGTAATAGATACAGCCACAAATATAGTAACATACACACCGGTCATAGCAACTTTTAAGATGATGTAGTAATAGATACAGCCACAAATATAGTAACATACACACCGGTCATAGCAACTTTTAAGATGATGTAGTAATAGATACAGCCACAAATATAGTAACATACACACCGGTCATAGCAACTTTTAAGATGATGTAGTAATAGATACAGCCACAAATATAGTAACATACACACCGGTCATAGCAACTTTTAAGATGATGTAGTAATAGATACAGCCACAAATATAGTAACATACACACCGGTCATAGCAACTTTTAAGATGATGTAGTAATAGATACAGCCACAAATATAGTAACATACACACCGGTCATAGCAACTTTTAAGATGATGTAGTAATAGATACAGCCACAAATATAGTAACATACACACCGGTCATAGCAACTTTTAAGATGATGTAGTAATAGATACAGCCACAAATATAGTAACATACACACCGGTCATAGCAACTTTTAAGATGATGTAGTAATAGATACAGCCACAAATATAGTAACATACACACCGGTCATAGCAACTTTTAAGATGATGTAGTAATAGATACAGCCACAAATATAGTAACATACACACCGGTCATAGCAACTTTTAAGATGATGTAGTAATAGATACAGCCACAAATATAGTAACATACACACCGGTCATAGCAACTTTTAAGATGATGTAGTAATAGATACAGCCACAAATATAGTAACATACACACCGGTCATAGCAACTTTTAAGATGATGTAGTAATAGATACAGCCACAAATATAGTAACATACACACCGGTCATAGCAACTTTTAAGATGATGTAGTAATAGATACAGCCACAAATATAGTAACATACACACCGGTCATAGCAACTTTTAAGATGATGTAGTAATAGATACAGCCACAAATATAGTAACATACACACCGGTCATAGCAACTTTTAAGATGATGTAGTAATAGATACAGCCACAAATATAGTAACATACACACCGGTCATAGCAACTTTTAAGATGATGTAGTAATAGATACAGCCACAAATATAGTAACATACACACCGGTCATAGCAACTTTTAAGATGATGTAGTAATAGATACAGCCACAAATATAGTAACATACACACCGGTCATAGCAACTTTTAAGATGATGTAGTAATAGATACAGCCACAAATATAGTAACATACACACCGGTCATAGCAACTTTTAAGATGATGTAGTAATAGATACAGCCACAAATATAGTAACATACACACCGGTCATAGCAACTTTTAAGATGATGTAGTAATAGATACAGCCACAAATATAGTAACATACACACCGGTCATAGCAACTTTTAAGATGATGTAGTAATAGATACAGCCACAAATATAGTAACATACACACCGGTCATAGCAACTTTTAAGATGATGTAGTAATAGATACAGCCACAAATATAGTAACATACACACCGGTCATAGCAACTTTTAAGATGATGTAGTAATAGATACAGCCACAAATATAGTAACATACACACCGGTCATAGCAACTTTTAAGATGATGTAGTAATAGATACAGCCACAAATATAGTAACATACACACCGGTCATAGCAACTTTTAAGATGATGTAGTAATAGATACAGCCACAAATATAGTAACATACACACCGGTCATAGCAACTTTTAAGATGATGTAGTAATAGATACAGCCACAAATATAGTAACATACACACCGGTCATAGCAACTTTTAAGATGATGTAGTAATAGATACAGCCACAAATATAGTAACATACACACCGGTCATAGCAACTTTTAAGATGATGTAGTAATAGATACAGCCACAAATATAGTAACATACACACCGGTCATAGCAACTTTTAAGATGATGTAGTAATAGATACAGCCACAAATATAGTAACATACACACCGGTCATAGCAACTTTTAAGATGATGTAGTAATAGATACAGCCACAAATATAGTAACATACACACCGGTCATAGCAACTTTTAAGATGATGTAGTAATAGATACAGCCACAAATATAGTAACATACACACCGGTCATAGCAACTTTTAAGATGATGTAGTAATAGATACAGCCACAAATATAGTAACATACACACCGGTCATAGCAACTTTTAAGATGATGTAGTAATAGATACAGCCACAAATATAGTAACATACACACCGGTCATAGCAACTTTTAAGATGATGTAGTAATAGATACAGCCACAAATATAGTAACATACACACCGGTCATAGCAACTTTTAAGATGATGTAGTAATAGATACAGCCACAAATATAGTAACATACACACCGGTCATAGCAACTTTTAAGATGATGTAGTAATAGATACAGCCACAAATATAGTAACATACACACCGGTCATAGCAACTTTTAAGATGATGTAGTAATAGATACAGCCACAAATATAGTAACATACACACCGGTCATAGCAACTTTTAAGATGATGTAGTAATAGATACAGCCACAAATATAGTAACATACACACCGGTCATAGCAACTTTTAAGATGATGTAGTAATAGATACAGCCACAAATATAGTAACATACACACCGGTCATAGCAACTTTTAAGATGATGTAGTAATAGATACAGCCACAAATATAGTAACATACACACCGGTCATAGCAACTTTTAAGATGATGTAGTAATAGATACAGCCACAAATATAGTAACATACACACCGGTCATAGCAACTTTTAAGATGATGTAGTAATAGATACAGCCACAAATATAGTAACATACACACCGGTCATAGCAACTTTTAAGATGATGTAGTAATAGATACAGCCACAAATATAGTAACATACACACCGGTCATAGCAACTTTTAAGATGATGTAGTAATAGATACAGCCACAAATATAGTAACATACACACCGGTCATAGCAACTTTTAAGATGATGTAGTAATAGATACAGCCACAAATATAGTAACATACACACCGGTCATAGCAACTTTTAAGATGATGTAGTAATAGATACAGCCACAAATATAGTAACATACACACCGGTCATAGCAACTTTTAAGATGATGTAGTAATAGATACAGCCACAAATATAGTAACATACACACCGGTCATAGCAACTTTTAAGATGATGTAGTAATAGATACAGCCACAAATATAGTAACATACACACCGGTCATAGCAACTTTTAAGATGATGTAGTAATAGATACAGCCACAAATATAGTAACATACACACCGGTCATAGCAACTTTTAAGATGATGTAGTAATAGATACAGCCACAAATATAGTAACATACACACCGGTCATAGCAACTTTTAAGATGATGTAGTAATAGATACAGCCACAAATATAGTAACATACACACCGGTCATAGCAACTTTTAAGATGATGTAGTAATAGATACAGCCACAAATATAGTAACATACACACCGGTCATAGCAACTTTTAAGATGATGTAGTAATAGATACAGCCACAAATATAGTAACATACACACCGGTCATAGCAACTTTTAAGATGATGTAGTAATAGATACAGCCACAAATATAGTAACATACACACCGGTCATAGCAACTTTTAAGATGATGTAGTAATAGATACAGCCACAAATATAGTAACATACACACCGGTCATAGCAACTTTTAAGATGATGTAGTAATAGATACAGCCACAAATATAGTAACATACACACCGGTCATAGCAACTTTTAAGATGATGTAGTAATAGATACAGCCACAAATATAGTAACATACACACCGGTCATAGCAACTTTTAAGATGATGTAGTAATAGATACAGCCACAAATATAGTAACATACACACCGGTCATAGCAACTTTTAAGATGATGTAGTAATAGATACAGCCACAAATATAGTAACATACACACCGGTCATAGCAACTTTTAAGATGATGTAGTAATAGATACAGCCACAAATATAGTAACATACACACCGGTCATAGCAACTTTTAAGATGATGTAGTAATAGATACAGCCACAAATATAGTAACATACACACCGGTCATAGCAACTTTTAAGATGATGTAGTAATAGATACAGCCACAAATATAGTAACATACACACCGGTCATAGCAACTTTTAAGATGATGTAGTAATAGATACAGCCACAAATATAGTAACATACACACCGGTCATAGCAACTTTTAAGATGATGTAGTAATAGATACAGCCACAAATATAGTAACATACACACCGGTCATAGCAACTTTTAAGATGATGTAGTAATAGATACAGCCACAAATATAGTAACATACACACCGGTCATAGCAACTTTTAAGATGATGTAGTAATAGATACAGCCACAAATATAGTAACATACACACCGGTCATAGCAACTTTTAAGATGATGTAGTAATAGATACAGCCACAAATATAGTAACATACACACCGGTCATAGCAACTTTTAAGATGATGTAGTAATAGATACAGCCACAAATATAGTAACATACACACCGGTCATAGCAACTTTTAAGATGATGTAGTAATAGATACAGCCACAAATATAGTAACATACACACCGGTCATAGCAACTTTTAAGATGATGTAGTAATAGATACAGCCACAAATATAGTAACATACACACCGGTCATAGCAACTTTTAAGATGATGTAGTAATAGATACAGCCACAAATATAGTAACATACACACCGGTCATAGCAACTTTTAAGATGATGTAGTAATAGATACAGCCACAAATATAGTAACATACACACCGGTCATAGCAACTTTAAGATGATGTAGTAATAGATACAGCCACAAATATAGTAACATACACACCGGTCATAGCAACTTTGAGATTATGTAGTAATAGATACAGCCACAAATATAGTAACATACACACCGGTCATAGCAACTTTAAGATGATGTAGTAATAGATACAGCCACAAATATAGTAACATACACACCGGTCATAGCAACTTTAAGATGATGTAGTAATAGATACAGCCACAAATATAGTAACATACACACCGGTCATAGCAACTTTAAGATGATGTAGTAATAGATACAGCCACAAATATAGTAACATACACACCGGTCATAGCAACTTTAAGATGATGTAGTAATAGATACAGCCACAAATATAGTAACATACACACCGGTCATAGCAACTTTAAGATGATGTAGTAATAGATACAGCCACAAATATAGTAACATACACACCGGTCATAGCAACTTTAAGATGATGTAGTAATAGATACAGCCACAAATATAGTAACATACACACCGGTCATAGCAACTTTAAGATTATGTAGTAATAGATACAGCCACAAATATAGTAACATACACACCGGTCATAGCAACTTTAAGATGATGTAATAGATACAGCCACAAATATAGTAACATACACACCGGTCATAGCAACTTTAAGATTATGTAATAGATACAGCCACAAATATAGTAACATACACACCGGTCATAGCAACTTTAAGATGATGTAGTAATAGATACAGCCACAAATATAGTAACATACACACCGGTCATAGCAACTTTAAGATGATGTAGTAATAGATACAGCCACAAATATAGTAACATACACACCGGTCATAGCAACTTTAAGATGATGTAGTAATAGATACAGCCACAAATATAGTAACATACACACCGGTCATAGCAACTTTAAGATGATGTAGTAATAGATACAGCCACAAATATAGTAACATACACACCGGTCATAGCAACTTTAAGATGATGTAGTAATAGATACAGCCACAAATATAGTAACATACACACCGGTCATAGCAACTTTAAGATGATGTAGTAATAGATACAGCCACAAATATAGTAACATACACACCGGTCATAGCAACTTTAAGATGATGTAGTAATAGATACAGCCACAAATATAGTAACATACACACCGGTCATAGAAACTTTAAGATGATGTAGTAATAGATACAGCCACAAATATAGTAACATACACACCGGTCATAGAAACTTTAAGATTATGTAATAGATACAGCCACAAATATAGTAACATACACACCGGTCATAGCAACTTTTAAGATGATGTAGTAATAGATACAGCCACAAATATAATAACCTACACACCGGTCATAGAAACTTTAAGATGATGTGATAGATATAGCCACAAATATAGTAACCTACACACTGGTCATAGAAACTTTAAGATGATGTAATAGATACAGCCACAAATATAATAACCTACACACTGGTCATAGAAACTTTAAGATGATGTGATAGATATAGCCACAAATATAGTAACCTACACACTGGTCATAGAAACTTTAAGATGATGTTATAGATATATAACAAATATATAACACTGCGTCATTGTAATTGATACAGCCACAAATATAGTAACCTACACACTGGTCATAGAAACTTTAAGATGATGTTATAGATATATAACAAATATATAACACTGCGTCATACAGCTGTTTCATCCTTCTAGGACTTATCGGTCATATATATAAAAAAAAAAGAGAGGCATAATTTGTAATTTTATCATTTATAATACTTTTGCTTATTTTCATAAAACATAAACTTAATCATAGACAGTAGTATTACTACGAAAGTAACACGAACATATTTATTGACAGGGTGTCTGTGAAATCGTGATCAAATGTTACCGGCGTAACGTCGTCTCGCGTGTCTGTTAGATAAACAAAATGTCACGTAAGTTGTACCGTATCTATGTAAGCCAGTTGTGTGAAATTGAACCTTTTAGATGCCCTACAGATAAACGTCATTGTGGTTACCAATGGAGACGCAGTGAGTTGTTGTGGTGGCTGTTTCTCATGATATGAAACCTCGGGGTCCGACCGTGTGCCGTGGCCGAACACATTTTAGTCATCAGTTATAGTCATTCACTGGATTTAAGTTGATGTTTGTTTGTCCCAAAGCCCCTGTAGTAAACAGGGACAGAAACATTTCCGCAAAATATTTTTTTGTTTACGAGTAGATCAAACGTAGGTTGATCTTACAATATATTAGTTATCTATATGTAACTAAAAGCAAAAGGGGCGAAAAAATACAATATGTCATAAAGGTTAATAAAATACTAAAGCAGTCTTATAAAATTACACAACCGCGTCAGTCAAACTGATTACCATTCTCAGTGTGCTCACCACACATTATACTAATCACACGCAAAACCAAACATATACTGTCTCAGTCAAATACTGTCCACATCAGATACTGAACAAGTCACATACTGTACACGTCACACACTGTACACGTCATATACTGTACCAGTCAAATACTGTACACGTCA
>NW_018406860.1:205921-205991 GCF_002113885.1 Mizuhopecten yessoensis
TCCACAAATATAGTAACATACACAACGGTCATAGCAACTTTAAGATTATGTAATAGATACGGCCACAAAT
>NW_018406860.1:206162-206261 GCF_002113885.1 Mizuhopecten yessoensis
ATTCACATACTGTATCAGTCACATACTGTACACGTCATATACTGTGCGCGTCACATACTGTACCAGTCACATACTGTACATGTCATATACTGTACCAGA
>NW_018406860.1:208034-208386 GCF_002113885.1 Mizuhopecten yessoensis
TGTACTGTACACGTCATATACTGTACCAGTCAAATACTGTACATGTCATATACTGTACCAGTCACATACTGTACACGTCATATACTGTACCAGTCACATACTNCGCCATATACTGTACAAGTCATATACTGCACCATTCACATACTGTACAAGTCATATACTGTATATGTCATATAATGCAACAGTCACATACTGTACACGTCATATGCTGCCCCAGTCACATACTGTACACGTCATATACTGTACCAGTCACATACTGTACATGTCACATACTGTACCAGTCACATACTGTACACGTCATATACCCTATATGTCATATAATGCATCAGTCACATACTGTACACGTCATATA
>NW_018406860.1:208613-208705 GCF_002113885.1 Mizuhopecten yessoensis
TTACCAGTCACATATTTTACACGTCATATACTGTTCAAGTCATATACTACGTCACATACTGTACATGTCATATACTGTACCATTCACATACT
>NW_018406860.1:208893-209292 GCF_002113885.1 Mizuhopecten yessoensis
CTATTCTGTACACGCCATATACTGTACACGCCATATACTGCACCGGTCACATACTGTACCAATCATATACTGTACACGCCATATACTGCACCGGTCACATACTGTACCATTCACATACAGTACCAGTCACTTATTGTACCAGTNTACTGTGCCAGTCACATATTGTACCCGTCACATACTGTACATATCACATATTGTACCAGTCACATAATGCACAAGTCACATACTGTACCAGTCACATACTGTACACGTCACATACTGTACACGTAATATACTGTACGCGTCATATACTGTACACGTCATATACTGTACCAGTCACATACTGCACCAGTCACATACTGCATCAGTCATATAGTATCAGTCACATAATGCACAAGTCACATACTGTACCAGTCACAT
>NW_018406860.1:209906-209994 GCF_002113885.1 Mizuhopecten yessoensis
GGGCACAAGGGATATACTGTACCAGTCACATAATGTTCAAGTGAGATAGTGCACCAGTCACACACTGTAAACGTCTTATAATGTACAC
>NW_018406860.1:212165-242450 GCF_002113885.1 Mizuhopecten yessoensis
CTGTACATATCACATATTGTACCCGTCACATACTGTACATATCACATATTGTACACGTCACATACTGTACACGTCATATACTGTACACGCCATATACTGTACACGCCATATACCGCACCGGTCACATACTGTACCATTCACATACAGTACCAGTCACTTATTGTACCAGTAACATACTGTGCCAGTCCCATATTGTACCCGTCACATACTGTACACGTCATATACTGTACCAATCACATACTGCCCCAGTCACATACTGCATCAGTCATATATTGTATCAGTCACATAATGCACAAGTCACATACTGTACCAGTCACATACTGTACACGTCACATACTGTACACGTAATATACTGTACACGTCATATACTGTACCAATCACATACTGCACCAGTCACATACTGCATCAGTCATATATTGTATCAGTCACATAATGCACAAGTCACATACTGTACCAGTCACATACTGTACACGTCACACACTGTAAACGTCATATAATGTACACATCATATACTGCACCAGTCACATACTGTACACGTCATATACTATACACGTCACGTACTGCACCAGTCACATACTATACAAACCAAATATTGTACCAGTCGGATATTGTACCAGTCACATACTGTACCAGTCATATACTGTACCAGTCATATACTGCACCAATCAAATACTGTACACGTCACATACTGTACGCGTCATCTACTGCACAATTCATATACTCTACAAGTCATATACTGTACCAGTCACAGACTGTACAAGTCATATACTGTACACGTCATATACTGAACACGTCATAGACTGTACAAGTCATATACTGTACCATTCATATACTCTACAAGTCATATACTGTACCAGTCACAGACTGTACAAGTCATATACTGTACACGTCATATACTGAACACGTCATAGACTGTACAAGTCATATACTGTACCATTCATATACTCTACAAGTCATATACTGTACCAGTCACAAACTGTACAAGGCATATACTGTACGCGTCTTATACTGTACACGTCACATACTGCTCCAGTCAAAAACTGTACACGTCATATACTGCACCAGTCACATACTGTAAAAAACACATACTGTACCAGTCACATACTGTACACGTCACACACTGTAAACGTCATATAATGTACACATCATATACTGCACCAGTCACATACTGTAAAAAACACATACTGTACCAGTCACATACTGTATGTATCACCTTTTTAAAATAAAGGGCGGAGCTAGAAATCGAAATAATGAGCTGCCGTGTCAGTCATACAAGTAATACAGACATGTAGTAGTGTAGAACGGCATACTGACCCCACCTACAAATATGTCTACACAGATAATAGTACAAACAGGAGACGCTGTCAGACGTCGACTGTAGATAAGTTGGTCAGTCATAATTGTCGTGAATTAAAGCCACGTGTATGCTGTTTTGGAGAGGAGAGCACACGTGTTCTGACTGTGTTAATATATACACTGTTGAACATTCTACAAGACACGTTCTGTACCATACGTTTCCATCCTGCTAGGGATTCATGGGTTTGTATTATGATATACATTTGTATGTAGCCGTGACCTGGAGTGTCTAGAGTGCAGTAAACCCACTTCTGATCTAGTTAAGGTATCGTAGTGTTGTTGTAACAAATTGTGATTCTGTATTTACAGTAAATAAACAATTTCTTTTTATCGTTTCAGTTGATAAAATTGAAAACATAAAATGTGCACCAAAGCTAATATTTGCTTGACTAAAATATTATTTATAACTGTGTACCTCTTTTTCAAGTACGTTTTTTTCATATGTGCATTGATGTTTTCTATATGATGTCGTTTATACTAATAATAAAAAAAGCAAGAGCAAGAAAGCAAGAGAATATCGAAGTGTAAACGATAGCGTAATTATTGTAATTTGAACAGAAATTCTATTAACTTTGGCAAATATAAATTACTGTAAGAACCGAAGGCTTACACGAAGAGCTTTGTATATAAAGTATAAGGAGAGTAAGACATTTTGCTTGTTGCCTAGCCATGCCACCTGTTACATATATTTATGTGCAAATCTAGGTTAAATTCAAAGCATTTTAACGTTCTTGCAGTGCTGAAGTTAGTTGAAATATAATCCATCAATGAGATCATGGAGGCGACCAGTAGCTGGCATAAAGTCTTCATCCACCTACATATCTTGGAATGTTAATAAATAACCTTTAATGCTTTTTATCGATAATCTAATAATAATGTATAATCGAAAATTAATTCGAACCTTCCCCGATGTTTACATTTGCGATCAAATTTCGATAATTGCATATTTAGTAAGAATATGATTCGGGGTTTCTGATGCATGGCGTGATTTCCTTGATTGCAGTCACGACTGGCTGTTAGAACATACATGTATTAACATCAACTAATGTCTAAGTATCGTCCTTATTACCAATATATATGCTAACGACAACACTTCTTGATACACTTGTTTATTGACCAAAAACAAATCTTATGAACAAAGTTTAATATCTTTTCATTATCTCATCAACCATACGTGGATTAAATTTTAGGACATTAATTCTCTATCTAGACAGAGCTAATTGATAAGATATTGGGAGTTAAACCCGTGCTTCGCCAGGGTCCAAACGCCGTCATACACACCAGACGTCATGGCCGATCGCTGACGGTTAGGAAAAATAAACACTGATTCTTTGAGATGTAACTTAAGAAAGCAAGTTCAGAAATACTGAATGACATTGACATTGCAACACGAAAAGGCAAAAAATAAATGGCTCGGCTTCTTTTTAGGTGGAGCTTATGGTGTATGCAACAATGTGCAGGAGCGGAATGTCCTAAATCTAACTTACAATGATGCCACATCGTGAAGAGCAGTGTCAGAATATGTTGATATGACTTATTGTGTGAAGAGATTAGCCAGTAGGGGACATATCCTACACCATAAAGGTTTTGGTAAGGATACCACCCGATCATCACCCTACAATACGATCCATTATAAGCTCGTTTAGCCGATGCGTTAAGCGTTCAGGCTTGTCGGAGTTATCTTCCCTTAACTAGCAGACAATGATATTTATTTTATGATAATGGTTTAAAAAAATGACCCGATCGGTCGGTACTTAACATTTAACGTAGGTAAACATTACGATCTGATGTACTGACATTATAAAGGTAACAGTAAGTACATGTTATACGAGTACATTGTAGCATTGAACAAACAAAAAATAGAGAGAGAAAAAACGTCAAAATGAGACAAAAAATCCTAAGATCATTTAAACCAAGCCTATGTTTTCATGTCTTGAATATAACTATGATATAATATCTTCAATAAGAATATTGAACAAAGGGACCAGTTTGTCTTGAAACGTTGCTACATGTACATGTTTAATACGTACATTGTTTGTGTAGAAAGTAAAATTTTGATATGACATTAAAAACATGATAGTAAACAATGTTGTATGATACCAGGGGCGTTTCTAGGATATTTGAAAGAGGGGGCGTAGAAGCAAATCTTTCGGCGAGCGGAGCGAGTCGAAAAAAAAATTGGACCTTTTTTTTTCTAAAAAAAATACGGATCACCCATCGGATGGGGGAATCAGTATAAAAAGAAATCAGAGTATGTGTTTAACTAATGAATATGATAAATTGCCATATTCAATAAAATATTAGCANGATACAAGTAACCGCAGAAATCGAGGCGTGTCACATTGACAGGTCAGTGTCTGTAACTGTTACATTACTCTCACAAATACATTTGTATCTACAATGATAGGTCAGAGTCCTGGACAATCCATTGATTTTATCTCACTAAGTTATTTCAGTTATTCACGAAGATTAGAGGCGTGTCCCATCACGGGTTCTGATAAAGAACAAAGACACAACTGGTCCAACTAGGGTGTAGGTGGAAAGTTATATATAGCGTCACTAGGCGTGACTGTTGACGGTCACCCCGGCACTGCTATTACGTGACGTCACTAGGCGTGACTGTTGACGGTCACCCCGGCACTGCTATTACGTGACGTCACTAGGCGTGACTGTTGAGGGTCATCCCGGCACTGCCGTCACGTGACGTACTAGGCGTGACTGTTGAGGGTCACCCCTGCACTGCTGTCTCCAGCTTTAGACCCATCAAACGCGGTAACAACAGAGCGCCCGGCCGGTCCTGTGGGGGGAAAAAGAGAGAGAAAAAATGCTGAGGGCGCCGTGGAAACTGTTCACCTTTATCAACAAGAATACATGAGTCTACTATACGAGTATCATTTAAGAAATTCATCGTTATCATTTTATTTAAAGTGAACATGAAACACGTTATTTCAGCATACGTAAAAGAATTTATATTTATTTCAAAAAGGGAAAGTCAAGAATTTTAACAACGCCATAATGATAGCAGAAAATGTTACTTATATTTAAAGAATTTGACAATGAGTAAGATAAGAAATGAGATCTATTTTATATGCAATTGTAATAATGATAATGTAGTCCAACTAAGGGGAGATATATTCCAGCCTATGCATTGTAACCCAAACCAAAACAAACATGAAAGGAATGTTTCCTTATTTTTAGTAGGAATTCCAAAACATACTATTATGCCTCCATTTCGTAAGATTAGTTTTGTTTTTAAATGTTTCTTACATATGACCTCTTGTTACACACAATTTTACACGTGTCTGAGTACAAATACAATCTTGGAAATATTGGAAACGGTGCTGACAAAACAATCTACGTATTGTCAAATATATTTACATTTTTCTGGTTATCCAACGTTTAAAGGGGAATAACTCTGTGGTTTTTATTCATATTTGTGCAGGTCATTGAGTTTTATGTTTATATTTAGTGGATATGTCATGTACATAACATTTTGTATATGTGGCTAAAAATATTCAAAACCAATCAAACAAACAAAGATAAAGCACGGCATTTTACAAGTCGAATGTCTGAATCCTCTGTGGGATTTAAACTACATTTTCACATTCAATAAATCGTAGTTAAATTGAACAACCAATATAACAAATCGACATGCGTTGTTTTATCTAATTTAATTATTTTACTTCTGCGGATATGAACAATGATGAGAAAATGCGGACCGCGTTATAACACCACAATGTCACTTAACACAACGTCCCTGTAACAAAATGTCCCTGTAACACAATGTCCCTGTAACACAACGTCCCTGTGACACAACTTCCCTGTAACACAATGCCCCTGACAATGCCCCTGTAACACAATGTCCCTGTAACACAACGTCCCTGTGACACAACTTCCCTGTAACACAATGCCCCTGCAACTCAATGCGCTACACTTGATGCACATATATATTGAAAATTGTTCACACAAACAAAATTGTTTATCAAGTTTAATAACAAATATATAATCATTAGGCTATTATCAATTTCGTACGAGTTTTACCAGGACTATTACGTGTAGCTGTGTGCTGCTGTGTCAATAATTTACACCAAATGCAAGCAGAAAGCATCGTGACTAGCGTAAAAGATAACAATACCTACTCGGCATTACAGCTCAGCCTCCCAGCTGTCGTTAATCAATGAAAACTATTAATACATACAAGTAACATAACATTAGGTCAGTCACTTAACTAAAGAAAAAAAAACACACAAATATATGCAATGAAATATAGATTGATTACTGTTCACAGAATTATTACGGTACTCAACAGGTAAGTAGCTGTTTATTCTTCTTCCGCTGGATCCATGTTTTGGCAATTGTAAAGCTGTTTTCAACCAGAAGCAAACACTTTAATCAAAATAACTTAAAACAAATATTATACTAATAAAACGATCATTAGATGCATTGTTTTGACATTATATCAATACGTGCATTTGACCTTGCACTGCATTGACCTAGCTACAGCTGTGCAGTGTCGGTAGTCACCGGCTCAGTAACCTAAAATAAACATGAAGCCAGATGGAGATATTGACAATGGATTAGTGACACAATCAGCATACCTGGGGTCACCTGGTTCCTCTTTCGCCACAAACTACATTTAAATGCCTCCGTAAATCCCCGCCGGAAGTTCTCGTTGAAGCCTGCGTACAGAATAGGATTGATCGCACTGTTCAGGTAGGCGAAGTACACTGCTATATATTTGATGGTCGGCACATACTTCGAAGTCTGCAACAAACATGGAACATATGGATTAAATTTACCACGTTTTTATATATCAATGTTCTTTGGTATATGTATAAGTCAATCATGCCAAAACCGATCTTTATTTTCGTAAATGAAAAAAAAAAAAATCGTGATATTTCTGATTACGCATTAAAAATTTTGATCTTCAATCTTTTTTTTTTGTGTAAAAGTATTTGATCTAATTTCTCTATCTTGGCCCTGTTCAACAAAGGATTTAACAACGGAAGATCAAACAGATTTCCTCACAATCTTCGTTCGTATTTAAATTTGACAGTTATACATGTCTTGTATTCCAAAAGGAGGCGTGCCAATTAGTTAATTTTATTTGAGGGGCGTTACCATAAAGTTATCTTTGATGTCTATGTAGCGTACTACCAGTACACGACGTTTACGTTACCTTGGTGGTGTGGGACCTAAACACTTCCCAAAGAAGGAAGTACTGCTGCGGCGTCCAGCACAACACGAACACCACCAACACGGCAACCAACATCTTGATTACCTGGACACAACATAACAGGTGAGTATGGATGACAGAGTGATTCATGGAAAGGGAGCCTCTGTGTGATGTACAACACGGCTAACAGGCACCTCTAATCGTTGTATAGCCTTTCATGATTAGCCGACAGAATTGAATAATGACACACTAGTACGCTAAATGTGTATTTCACCTGACTCTGGATGTACGTTAAAGGTAGTGAAATGTAAGTACAGAGAGAGCCAATACACAAGACAACAAAGTGTTGTTAACATGAATTTAGATGCATTAGTGTCTTTTCCGCTTGTTTGACTGGCACAACTATACCTTTTAAAATAGATTCATCCTAAATGAGATCAATACTTCTGTATGTCTAACCGGCTTTTATCAATTGCAAAAGAAAAATCCTTATCTGACTAAAGGACGCATAAATGCAAAATATAGTTAAGAATATTCATATCATTAAAGGAGGACAGCTCCTTAGACAAGCTAAGCTAGGACAAGAGTTTGGAGACTTGTTGGTTATGTAACATGTTAAATATGTTACATCTAAATGCACTTACAGAGCGAAGTTGGGAACTGACCTTTTTGCGCGTCCTGTCCTGTGAAGATGAGGTTGAGCGCAAACTGTTACCAGGCGCCTTCCTCAGCATCAGTTTGAGCGCAATGACGGTGTAAGCGCCAATCATGATGATTACGGGAATCACATACATAACTATGCCCTCGATCGTGTAGTAAATCACCTTCCCTGGTTCGTGCGATATGCATGCCGCGTTCTTATAAAATTTGGGCCAAATTTCGGTACAGAAAACCTCGTCTCTATTCTTGAATTCGTATCTGATGACTTTACGCACGAAGAGTTGCGGTGCTGCGATTGCAGCGGAGACGAGCCACGAAACCGCTATGGACAGTCCCATGACGCACTGTGACATCTTACCCTTCAACGGGAACACTATGGCGAAGAACCGTTCTATTGAAATCACGGTCAGTGTAAGTACACTCGAGGTTACGGCAAAAACTGAAACAAAGCATTTACATCCTCATGAAAAAATAATGATAAATCAAAAAATACATCCTCGTTACACATTATACAAACATTAAGTTAGTGAGAAAAGGAATATGGCTTCGAATCATTTTAAGTTAATTTTTGAGTATTGCTTCTTGTGCTGAAAACGGAGGACGTTTGAGACAACACGTGAAATAGTCTGATTGGGAACTATATGTACCAGCACACAGGGGATAGTCTGGTTGGGACTATATGTACCAGTACACAGGGCATTTTCATTTGAATGAACAACATAATGGTCAAAGTTTTAATTGATACATCCATTTTGAAGTTGCAAAGACTCGAAACATTGTTGGAAAGAAAACACAGTACATTGTACAGTGTAGTAGTTATTTGATCTGATGGATTAAATAATCGATTTCTATACAGAAGATACGTATTGGCATCAATGATATTAAAAGAGCCTATGTGTTATTTTACACATTAAAATTAATTGGTGATACATTCAGTATAAAAGTTAACATATTATGTAATGTACTCATCTCTGTTCAGTTATAATTCTTGCTGTTGGATAGAGTTTAATTAACTAATTGGGCTGGACAAAATATTTCCAACAACATCCAACAGCATGTTCTAGTAGGGGTCGTATACTTTCATAAGCTTTGCTTTATTCTAATTATAACTTAAGCAACGTTGCGTATTTATTCTAGCGTATGCTAGGTCCACAATCCCCATGTACATTCAGTATATAATATATGTTTAAGTAACTCCTAAACGTATATGAGATGATATTTTGTGAAGATAAAATGGCTGTACAGATGGTCTTATTCCTGAAATAACATCGTTGTCTTAATAGGAATGATATTAATGTCCCATTGTTTTGCCCATTCACTTATATTATCTAGATCATAAGCATGGAATTGAACAAATTGATATGGGTTATAGCCAAAAAATAAGATTATCATCATCAGCTACAATGTACTGATGTCGTCAGCAAAACGTTTTACTTGTTATAAGATCAGTAATATTATTTAAATACAAGAAGTATGGACCTGATTGGATTCCTGAAACACTCCTGCATTAAAAAATAAATACGAAAAAAAACCTTAATATTTACTAATTGATGCACATCAGAAAGGTAGGTATGGACCAAAGAAAAAAAAATACTTCCGATTCCTTAGTTACCTCTTTTGAACAGAACAATGCTCAAACAGTATTAAAACTTACTTGTAATACACGCTACAAACATAACCTCTTTCCCTTGTCTAAACTATCGGATGTTTCATGATAGACAGATGTTTTACTCTAGATGGTCCCTGCAGGTAGGGCGTAAGCATTGTACCTGCTGCCCTCATTGCATGATTGTAAGAGGCGAGTAAATTTAGAATGCTATCTTTTCTCTTCTTTCTAAACAACTTTATTCTTTTTAATGTCTCCCTTGGCAATGCCTCACTTTTAGCCTTTAGTTGAGCGTTCGCCCCTGTGAGGAAGGCTTTGGGTTCTGTCCCCTGGCCCAGACATACCAGAGTCTGTAAAAATGGTAGTTTCTACTCCTGCTTAACGCTCAGCAATTTAGGAGTGGGACGACTGGTTCGCCCGTTGTCAGTATAATGTGACCAGGTGGGGTGTCCTACTGGGTGACGACGGGAGTATGTTTCAGTGAGGTAGCACTATCAAGTCGGCATCAGTTCCGCGCTATCACAAGGAGACAAACACGAACATATCGCAGCCTTCCAAAACACACACGCATACACTACACGCATGCATCTTGCACACGGGGGAGGCCGTCCTCAAATGACCATAGCTGTTGATAGGAGGTGAAACAGTACTAAACCAAACCAAACCAAACCTTTTAAATTAACTTATGTAGTTCTAATTGTTACTGATATGTAGGTGTTGTTGTGACTTACCCTGTGTGAAGGTGCTGGCTTTACAGATAAAAGGTCCAAATGGCCAGTTAGCGCTGATCTGGTTCCCGAGATGCACCCACATACAGAAGAGACCCACCATAATGTCGGAGATGGCTAGGTTGAGGATGAGAATGTTGGTGGTAGACCTCATCCGTTTGTTCAGGTATATTATGATTACCACTATGACATTGCCTACCACGTCCACCACGAAGGATAAGGCATAGAAAAGGATCTTGAGGGTTATTTCCCATGTTGGTTTAACAGGAAGAGGTGGCGCGTCCACATACTTCAGCATGGAAAGCAGAAGTGCCGACGGTTGTACGGGATCTCCAGGAACGCATGTTCTATTGGCAATGCCTGCAAAACTCATGTTTAAGTATGGGTCGAATTCCACACTAAACAAAAACGACTGCAGCACTCTGTGATGTCTCTGAAAGAACCGGTGTTTAGTCCAGTACACATTCTGGTCTGGCGTTATTGTCTAATCCATCATTTCTCAGAGATAATCCCTGCAAGAACCACAGAACGATATTATATAGAATCTGGAGCAGTAATGGTGTGATTGTTTCCGGTGGCCAGAGAATTAACGAGTGTCACATGCAAAATGTTGGCGATTTCATCTGTATCTGTCATCAATGATTCATGGTAATTTTCTTAATTGTTATCATCGTTTAATCAAACTGATATAATATCTCAATGTTTATTATCACACAATTACTTTTTTTATTTAATATCAATTTAACAATTAAATGTAAAAACATTACCTACCCTCTCATGTTATACATAGTTCCGGCTGAAGACACGAAGAAGTAGTTCCGGTTACATCAAACACTATCTCAATGTCACGTGCAAGGTCAGATCTTATCTTTGTAAGTACGTCAATAGCAGAGGTGAAACAGGTCTGGAAACTAGACTTGGTGTCTTAAATGTTTAAATACAATACGTACAGACAACTGTGTTCATAAAGATTACGTACTAGCATAAAGTACATCACCTTTGTGTGTTAACGAAGAAGGTAAATATATGATACAGGCTCACGACAAAAGTAAATGATCATATCACAATAAACAGTGAAAGATAACCTCATAATATTCCTGCCTCAAATCATGATGAGTATAAAACAACAATTCAATTTCAATAAATGTATCTCTAAATAAATACATGTGCTTAGTCAGAGTCGATATCAGACATGTTCTCGGAGTTAGCGGTACATTTAGTTTTTAGTCAAAGTGGATATCAGACGTTGATATTTCCTCAGCCATCGGGGATTCTGCTTCATCATTAAACAGATAAAGCGTTCCTTTTAGTTATTTCATTTTTCAAGTAGAAACGTTTTCTTTTTCTGTTTTATATCAAAACTTAAATTTAACTTAACCAAATGACATTTGATGTTTTTTTACCACAACATTGCTTACTCACAAAGTGTGTTGTTAGTAAAGCTTTTCTGAACAAAATGTGCCAGTCTGATAATGCTAAAAATAGTGCATTGATTGTCTAAAAGTAAGCGAGTGTTTTCGTCAGAAATATGTGTTTTAATGTTACTCTGTAAATGAATACAAATGCGTATGGATTCCGAACGACCTGGCGTAATTCATCACCGGAAGTGCATTTTACGTAATACCGACAAATACTATACCAATACCTTAAAACACAACACCATCACTGATATATAGTTCAAACACAACGAAAACTTTCGTGTTATTGATATTTTCTACATTATCAACTATTCTTGCTTGCTAATAATTTACATTTTTGTACATCCTAAAGTACTGAAGTACATAAAAATACTGATATATTCGGAATTATTATATTTAAAACAGAAAAATAGATAAAAAGACAGTCTGTCTTGTAGATAAGTCAATACATCGCCGCATGAAGAAATTGAATCCTTGGACAACGACACACAATTCAGCTGCTGTAGTGATTAGTAAACAGACGAAAACTGTGTAACTGTTTGCTGATAGCGCTTATTGAAAGTTGTACATTGATCTTACTTTTAGTTAGAATGTATGTAGGCGTATCGCCTTCATATTTTGATTAGTCAATATGTATGTAACATATGGCAATTTTGTTTTCATTGGGAAAACTTTTTGAACATCCATTGCTGCGAGACATCCCAGAGGGGTGTATACCAAAACGGATTGTTCAATTCGGTTTTGTATTAATGAGAAAGTAATGCACGGCCATAATAGGCGTGTGAGTAACGTTAACGACACTGAATGTTATTGGCGCTTCCTGCCCCGTAAGTAAAAACACGGGATATTTTAAGCGCTACCTTTGCCGTGTGACATACCTGTCATACCTAAAACATATATACAGGATCAAACGCGACACAGTGTGAACCGGTATAAGACACAGTCAACATGCTGTCAGCTACGCAACAATAGGTACCGAAAGTTCGTAAAATTTGTGCCGGATCAGCGAGTCGTTTAATGAGCAGCCCCTACAGAGGGCGTTATCTACCTACCTTTACCTGAGATAGGTATTTTATGAGATAATTCTTACCTGTGCGGTAGTGGCTCTCCTTAATCTTCTCGCCTTCATGATCATGTATCGCCTTATCAGAGCAGCTCGTCCAAGGCGAGGCGATCTATAATCACGTCGCAGGCCATCTAACTTAATTTTCCTCAATAAACACTGATTGCTGCGGATGACAGTGTTAATCCTTCACCCCCCGGCGGTACGTAATGAGACGTGGTGCGGCGATCTGGTCAATATTTGTTTTTACCTGGGATTGTTCTGATAGGTCACAGGCTTCATCAATTAACTTTGCGTTTCATGGATAATAAGGATAACAAACTATTGTAAAAATAATGTATCTTTGAACGCTACATTAGGTATGTGGTAATAATATCACTTCAACAAAAGGTAACATAGAAGTGTGGTGAAACAGTACAACTACAATCAATAAGATTTTACCTCATCTACTGTAACAGACGAAACTAAGGGGAACCCTTTATATTTCTTCTATTCTGAGCTTCAGTATCAAATGTGCAAGAGGTATCAGAACCGTCTTTTAAATTATTTGTCGCATCAATTTTTCAACGTTTTCGAGAGCCTCTTTTGGTTGTATTTGATTTAATACGTGAAAGATGTTAGTTTTCAGCGAATAAGAATAAATCCGTTTGCAACGATCTGGGAAAGCCGTACTAAAGCAAACAACAAACAATATAAAACCAACAACAGATCCCCGCGGAACACCTGAATTTACATTTTCCACATCATCTGCAACGGTCTACCTTCTGTTCTTTATGAACTATTCAATCAATGATGAACTGTTTACGGTAATTGTCGCTAATCCACATCTCCCTAAACTTAGTCATCAGTCTCCTGTGTTGAACGGTACTAGTATTGGTAGCTCTTTTGACACACTCACCGATAAGGAACACTGTTTATTAGTTCATTGCCAAGGCCGTTTGTTTAAAACTCTAAGCAGCTGAAACAAGCCTCGGGCTATATACAATTGAGAAAACCAGCCCTCGGACTAAGATGTATCTCTTATAACCTCATCGTAGGGGAAGTTCATTACAACCAGCACGAGTTGTATTTCCTTTCTTATGGTACATGTACGTACTTAATTGTGCGTCTTTCCAATCACTGTTCCTGTCTCGAAAGTTCTAAGTTTAGATTCTTTTCCTTTTCCTTTTCAGTACCACTAATGACCATATAGTCCAGTGAAATATTTAATTTGGCATCGACAAACTAAACTCTACATTAGAACTAAACGTTCTGCAAAATATACATGATACTAATGTAATCCCATCCAAGGTAACATTGGCGCATCTCTGTCAGTATGTGTCTGTCAAGTTAAATATAACTTAAGTTAATTTTTCGTGTACTATTATGTTTATGATGTATTTTATACATACATGTTTCTGTTACTTTCTGTGTTCGGTATGCTTGCCATGCGAGATCACTCTCCAAATACGTATGCAATAGGTATGTTTTGTAACCATGTATACCTTAGCATTCTGCCGTTAAGTAAAGAAAAACATACTTTGGCTAAAAGCGAATGTTATCATTAAACGCCTTTCATATGTATTTCATGTATCATTTCGAATGCAAAGAAAAGCATGCCTTCACTGAAAAGTAATTATTACGTATACTTCTGTGTGTGTGCGTGTGTGTGTGTGTGTGTGTGTATGTCTGTCCGCTGTATACTATAAGTATTGTTGCTAATGGTGTAAAATAGATATGCATTATACTTAGTAATAATTGGTAGATTGAATCAGCATTTATGTAAACGCAATCAAGATAACATTGCCGCGGAGTTACCTCCCGTCTCTGTCAGTATGTTGTTTGTGTATCTTATACAGACATGTATATGATACTCTCTGTGTTCTGTATGCTTGTCATGAGAGATTACTCTCCAAATATGTGTGTAATATTACTAATAATACTGAAATGATCACAATATTAGGCGTGTATATGCCAAGTGACAGTAATTTACAGGATTACGATCTATTACTTCAACAACTGCGTGACGCATATGTTTATTATTCGCTGTCTGGAAAAGTGATTCTTTGTGGCGACTTTAATGCAAGGATAAATGAAAACCCTCAATACCCCGTGACAAAACACAAATCTGCAGCACTTAAGAAGGTAATCACGGACCTTAATTTAGTTCAATTAAACTGTCTTAGTAGCTGTCGAGGCTACAGATACACGTTTATTCCCTGTCAGACGATGCTGGACTATATATTTACCGACAAAACTTTTGCCTACAACTCTGCTAATTATTGTGAAATATTCACTACCTCAGGAACAGACATATCGTCAGATCATCTCCCGATCATTTGCACATTTAACGTGCCGATAAAGCGAGATCATTCAAGTACTGGTCTCTAAGTTTAAGTTAAAGTTTTATTTATTCACTCCGACACACTTACGTGTGTAACAAGAGGTCACATACATATAGTAAGTATGATACATGGCGTGTGATGTACACAATTACAACATTGTACATAGCATAGATACATATAGAAGTACACAAATAGTACAGAAATTAAGTTAATATTTTTTCAAGCTTTTCTATGAATTTACAAAGTTTTGTGTAAATTTTTACATTAAATATATTAAACAATCCTTGCATTTTTAATTGACTTGGATAAGTGAAATAATATTTTGGTATATATTTCTCTCTTAGACATTTAACTAAAACACTTTCACATATAAATAAGTAATGAAATTCATCTCCAATGTACAAATTACATAATGTACAGGTTCTTTCTTGACGAGGAATACCTAACCATCTTCCTTTTTCTATGGGTAAATGCATATTGCAAGAACGGAATTTACACATTATTTTCCTATCATTTGTATTAAGTTTAATTAAATATTTTTCTTGTTCAAACTTTGTCTTTAATATTGAATATGTTTGTCCTCTAGAGGAGTTAAGAATATTATCAAACCATTTCTGTATAAATTGATCCTTCAGTCTACTTTTCACAAGCCTCTTAATTTCGTCTTTTGAAAAAGAACATGTAGATTGATAGTACCACACATAGTTCAGGCCAGTTTGAGAAAAAATATCTTTAACATATGCGAGCCATTTAAATAACATAGTTCCATTTTCATGTAATGTATACATAAGCTTATAAATAGTACTTGATAACTTACTAGAGGTAATCAACTTATGCCAGAATACTATTATTCTACATTTAATTTCGATGTCTAGTGGGTATCTTCCAAGCTCACCATAAACAATGAAATTTGGTGTACTTTTTCTTACATTTAGTATATATTTACAAAATTGAAGATGGATTTTTTCTATAATATTTGTGTTTTCAAAACCCCATATTTCTGATGAATAGAGAAGAACTGGCATAATTAATGAATCAAATATCTTCAATTGTAGATCAACTGGTAAAGATATGTTTCTCAATTTCTTATAGACAGCAAACACTGATTTCTGTGCTTGTTCAACAATTTTTTTCCTTGCTTTAAAGAAGCTACAACTAAAATTAAAGAATAATCCTAGATAGGTATACCCTTCCAGTATTTCTAATTCTACGTTACATAATGTAAAATGGGGAGTTCTTGCACATTTTCTTTTTGAAAAGATGACAATTTTAGTTTTTCCTGAATTGATAGTTAACTTCCAAGTATTACAGTATTGTTCAAATTCATTTAAAGCTAACTGTAAACCATCTGGTGTTTCTGAAAACAGGACAGTATCATCGGCATATAAGATAATGAATAGTTTGAGATACACTCCAATGTTATCAATACATAATTTGTCTATTGTTTGAAGACAATTTACATTTTTTTCAACAAGATAAGTTTCTAAATCATTTAAATAAATTGCAAACAAAAATGGCGATAAATTTTCGCCCTGTTTTAAACCGATCTCACAATTGAACAAATCCGACTGTTCACATCCATTTTTAACACATGATTTGGTTTTATCATATAGCTTATAAATAATATTGAAAATTTTTCCAGTAATGTTGCTTTTTTGGAGCTTTTTCCACAGACCAACTCTCCATACAGAATCGAACGCCTTACTAAAATCGATGAACGTACAATAAAGTTTTTTTCCTAATGAAAAATATATTGAGATTAAAGAATACAATACAAACATGTTATCGGTTGTAGAATGACCCTTTCTAAACCCAGCTTGTGCACTGCTTATCAGGTCAAATTCGTCAGAAATTTTATTTAAACGATTATTAATAACCGAAGTGAAAACTTTGCCAAGGCACGAGACTAAAGTGATCGCTCTATAATTATCCGGATCTTTTGGATCGCCTTTGTTTTTATATACTGGTTTTATAATACCGATCTTCCACACATCTGGTATAGACGCAGTATTCAGAATAAGGTTAAATATTTTTTGATAAATTGGTAAAAATACATCCATTGTACTTTTTAGATATTCATTTAGGATTTGATCTATACCAGAGGCTTTACTATTCTTCAAATTGATTAAAGAAAATTTAATTTCATCAGTGGTAATTTCACCATTCAGATAATCATCAAAAATACTATTATCAGGATTTTCCAGCTCAAAATCGTCATCATCATAAACAGACTTGTTCAGATCCTTAAAGTATTCATATAATTCAGTAATACATATATCAGCATTACCTTTCTTTACAGATCCGTCACATTTATTCAAAATATTCCAGAATTTTTTTGAATCCATTCTAGCAGTATTTCTTAACTCGCTTGACAATTTCTCCTGATAATTTCTGTAATTTTTATTCAATGTTTTTCTATAAACTTTACTAGCTCTATTGAGATTAGTTTTATTTATAGGATTATTTACTTTGTGAAATAAGGCCTTGGCTTTATTAAATTCAACTCTGTTTAAGTGGCATTCCCTATTAAACCAAGGTTTATTATCACATCTCAACCTCCGTTTCCTGTAAGCATTGTTACTACCAAAAACCTGCTTAGCAGAGCCTTTGAACAATTCACTAATTGAGTTTACAATGTCATTAATTTCGTTATTGGTTACATTGTCGTGTTGTTTATTTAATAATTCATTTAATTTATCATTAATTCTATGGAGATTACCTCTTTCATCATCTAGTATATGTTTTACAAAATCTTGTTCTTTACAGGATTTCCACTTTGTATATCGATTTTCATGACATTCGGTATTATATATACATTCATCAGTTAATTTACAAAGGCTAAATACAAGTCTACAGTGGACATCTGATATGAGTGGGTCAAAAACTTTGATTTCAAAATCTGTTGTATACCGAAACATATCTGACGACAGCAATAGATAATCTATAACGCTGACATCACTACATGTAGTTTTACCTATTTGTGCATCATTTCCAATCCGACCATTGGCAATATACATATTATTTTGCTTGCAGAAGTCAAGCAATTTATTGCCATAATTATTAACTTTAGCTTTACATTGACTAGCCCTTCGCAGAGGAACATTATATAATTTCAACTTTTCAATATCATAGAGATATGAGTATAGCTCATCATTTTCATCTAAGTTTAATGAACGAATGAAGTTATCATCTGGTTCTACAAAATCATCTCTAACTTGGGTTTTAGCATTAAAATCTCCGACTATGGCGACTTTGTTACCATGATGGGATAATTCTATCATCTCCCTTTCAATTTCATTGAACGCTTCCGGGGATGCATACTTAGTATTTTCGGGAGGTATATAAACACATCCCAGTAGAAAATCTAGATCAGAGTTCACAACGTGTTTTGAAAAATTTACCCACAATACATATTCTGATAAAGTTTTAGGAAAAGTCAACATCGACTTGAGAGTTTTCTTAAAAATAATTACTATACCACCAGATTTTTTATATGCATTAGTTCTACATTTAGCAAAATATTCATAGTCAGGCGGTAGTTGTAAATGATCCAGATTATCAATCTTGCTCTCTGCAAAAATAAGTATGTCATGTGCTAGGATTAAGTCTTCAAACTCAGGCAAAAGTATCTTAGACTTAATACCGCAAACATTAAGGAAAGTAAACTTGATAGTGTCTTTATCAATGTCACGGGGTTGACCTCTTGTCGCGTCTCCCTACATGGGGCGACTGTCATTGCGGGGGTTTGGCACGTGACGAGCATTACGGAACTGATGCTGACCACTAGGGGGCGTGGCTGTCTGCCGTCCTTGGGCCGATGAGTGCCATCCAGGTCCTCTGCGAGAATCAGGAGGATGATCTCGGCCTATGGGAGGATGACTAGGATGATGATGCTGAGGTGGGATGTAAAGGTTACCGTCAATGTAGAGTTTATCACCTAGCAGGCGAGCGTGCCTTCCATGCCTCTTGGCTTCCTTAAACACCGGATAGAGTAAACGTCGCCTGTCATTTATTTCCGGCGGGAATTGCTCAAATACAGAGAATTCTCTTTTCCCCGCTAGTTTTGGGGCAGCCTTCAACACTTTGTCTCTATCTTTTCTGCTAGAGAATTTAGCTACTATGGACCTAGGTTTATTATCGGATCTCTCGAGGTAAAGTCTGCACACAAAAACGCTTTACAAAAACGCGTTTTGTGGATCAGTGAAGGACGTCCTCGCGGTCTTCAGTATCTGAGTTATAAATCTTACAAGGACGCAAAGAAAATATTCAGAGAAGTTAATGAACATGTATATAGCGCGTATTTACTAGAATGTCAACAAGAATTAGAACTCACAGCAGAGGTTGACATTCGTCAAATCTGGAAGGTTATAAGAAGACGCAAATCCGTAAAAGCTGATCCATGCCCCGAATTAGTTTATAACGGAAACTCCCTCCGGAACCCCAACGATATCTGTGGAGCTTTCGCAAACTACTTTGAACAGATATACACTCAACCTGATTCTGACGAATCATCTCTAACACGTGATAACACAGTCTTGGAAAACTCCGATATTCATAATAACAAGTTTACACTTGATGAAGTGATAAATGCCATCAAGGACCTGAAACTAATCAAAGCTCCTGGAGTTGACAATATCTGTAACGAACATTTGCGTTATGGGGATCGTCAGCTGTTTCTTTGTATTCTGAAACTTTTTAACGCAATGTTAGACAAAGGATATATACCAAAGACGTGGAAATGTGGCATTGTCATTGCAATTTATAAAGGAGGACACAAGCCCAAAAATAATCCAGATAATTACCGCCCGATTACATTACTTCCGGCAATCTACAAACTATTAGAAAAACTCATAAGCAATAGAATCTAGAGCTGGTTGTCGTGTATCGCAAACCCTCTTTGTAAACAACAGCAAGGATTCCAAAGAAACCTCGGCTGCTCTACAGCTGTGTTTAACTTGCGAGATACCATTTACTATAACTTGGAAAACAACAGTAAAGTATTCGGGGCATTCCTAGACACGCGAAAGGCATTTGACACTGTGTGGCATCACGGCCTTATGCAAAAGCTATTCAAGTTGAGTGTGCGAGGGAAAATCCTAACTTTAATTAATAATTCATATATTGATATATATAGCACAGTTATGACACACGGTACAAGATCAAGATGGCTGCCGGTCAAATCTGGGATTAGACAAGGAGGAGTGATCTCCAGCTTTTTATATCTTGTCGTCATAAATGACCTTCTCTTAGAAGTGGAACATAGCCGAGTTGGAGCCAAGATTTACGACACAAATTGTAGTAACCTTGCAGACGACATTGCCTTGATTGCAACCAGTCCGTCAGCCTTGCAAATGCTACTAGACATCTGCACAAAATATGCGAAAACATGGAAGTTCACGTACAATGCGGACAAAAGCACTGTTCTTGTTTTCGGTGATAGCCATAAACGGAATAACGACTTCAAATGGTCAATCATGGAGAATAACCTACAAACCTCGGACTCATATAGCCATGCAGGTGTTATTATCTCCACCTATCTCAAAGGTACGTTAGCTATAGAAAACGGGTGTAATAAAGGCAGGAACTGTTTTAATCTAATAACCAAATTTGGACAGGTTTGTGAATGGACCAATCCTTTAAAAACAACGGAATTATACAAGAAAGTCGTAATCCCAAGTGTTCTTTACGGTTCCGAGTTTTGGTCTAAAATTACTAAAACTGATCTACAGCGCATTAACGTCCTACAGCACACAATTGCAAAAAGAACTCAATGCTTCCGGAAACTAACAATTTACAACAATTCCTTCAAGGGTACATAACAAATGTCAATTTTCCCTCAAAAGTGATATGGAAACGGACTGTAAATTACTCTATTAAAACAATGGAGGACTCTCTCCCGAATGTAGCGACATTCATAGTACGTATACGTCTCCATACATTCTGTTGAAAACACCTAAAACTACGGAGGACCTTAAAATTGTCAAGTTTGTGTGACGTGTTCCCCTCAATGGATAGAGCAACAGTGTAAATTATGTAACGTACTGTACATAGATGCTATTTTACATTATGTGACTATTTGTCGGGCTACAGCTGACCTTCATGACGTCTACAAGACACTGATTATAGATAAATATGGCATACCATTTGTGAAGTCAAGAGACTGCCGATATTTCAGCACTCTTTATTCCATTCAAAACCCCCGGAGAGGGTTAAAACTACAAAACAAAAACAATGACACACTAAACACAATGTTCACAGCTTTCACCGTAATTAAATGACAGAATGATTAAATGACATAAATGTTAACCAAAGTCACAAAATGTCCGCATATGCACGATCTTAATCGACTGTATCACTTATATATTTAGAGTATATGTAATCCGAACAGAAACTATCAGCTTAATACACTATACACACAGTTTATACTTTTACCATGTTACGCTTTGTTAAAACGGAAAGTAAGTCAACAACGCGCACAGAAAAACGAGAATTCTATCACTATTAAAAATACTACGACGCTGACATGAAAGTAATCAATTAACGATAACTCATTTACATGATTTACACAAAATCTATCAAAAACTTACTCCTGTGGGGGGCTGGAATCCCTAAAATTGCCTGAACAAATTTGTGCATGGACTACCACGGAAATCATAACAAGGTAACTAAAATAAAAGCCTGCTGCGAACCGGCGCGGAGCCGGAATTCCGGAACTCGTAACAGAGTCACTACACCATTATTTGTCTATTTAGACAATCTGCAGTACGAAGACTTTCTAAGGACTCTTCTCGGGAAACATGTTCCAGCAGAAAAACTAGAAAGTAAAGAGGAATACCAGGAATTCCTCTTGGACAGTGCCAAATTTATCAGAAGTGCTGCTCATGTGTTCTTATCAAACGATAAACCACCTTGACTTTTAATTTATAAGTTACCAGTGAGCCAACACAAGTAAAATGATTTTACTCATGCATTCGAGGAAGAACTGTATCAAAATAATGGTCTAGACCCAACACGTTCAAATTAATTTGATGTAAATAACTCTTTCTTTTTGTAAATCTCTTAACATAGGAATAAAAGCCTTGATTGATTGATTGATGAGAGATCACTCTCCAAATATGTATGTAATATTATGTACCATATTTATGTATACCTATGGGTCGTAAGGCCCCCGGAATAAATTTGAATTGAATTGATTGGGTGTCAGTTAGAGAACAATAGGATTTAATTACAGGTAAACTATAGTCTGTACTAGAAAGTGTCTTAACTTATGAATATGAACGTATACATAGGATTGATTTTTTGTGTTGAATTTTATTTGTTTATAAAATTGTTTCCACTTCATCTATTAAAGTCTTCATCATAATAAAAAGGAATTTCAGATTAAATGTTTTAACTTAACATATTATTACAATACAATACAATTTATAAGTAAGTGTCACATATCGATATACATTAAAACAGCAGATTTTACAAAAAAGAAAAACTATTTCAAAATTTAAATCAATCAGATATCGACATCCAGTCAAATCTGGCTTATGAGACACTAAACCCCATTATCACACCTTAAAATAAGTAAAAACACTAGCACTGTACACAACTGGTGCCATTGAGCTAAGTATTGGTTGGGATGTTTCGGGGCCTCGAAAGTGGAGGATTATCGTTTCTTGTATAAATGAGGCTGGTTCGACCCCTGGGGGATAGAGAGGGCGGCGCCCCAAGAAAGGAAATTACCTACAATCCTGCTTTTAAACACTACTCGTTAATGCCAAAAGTCGATTACAACAATTTCAGTATGAAACATCATTTAGAAACAATCATTTCTTATATAAATGAGGCAGATTTAACCACCATTGACAGCGGGAGAGGGCCTTAAAAAGAGAAGTCTATTCAGATTTAGGTTTGAATGCTTTCTGATAGCTTTACTGACAAATAGTTACCTACTGCTGACCAAAACTACCATCATGGGAAACAAATTCTTAGAAAATTTCATTGAAAGTTGAAAAGTTACCATTCTCCCTGCTTAGTCTTTGTAGTCAAATGACTGTCTATACCACATGCCTACGGTGCTATTAACCAAAACTTTATGACGGTATATGGTACGAATTGTTCTCTTCAATTTTATCTTACAAAGTATATTCCTGTAAAGTATAGAATACATGCATATGTATGTCTCAGTAGATTAAATGCCACTTTGCATTCATTGAGACTGGAAGAAAAAGAAATGTCCCTTCAGAACAAAGACATTGTAAGGAATGTACCTCCACATATGTGAAAGATGAATTTCGCTTTCTGTTAATTTGTAGTAAGTTTGACAATATTGACATTTGTAATATTATGTGAAAAATTTGTGAAAATTATAAAAAGTTTGCCTTCCTACAGTGTATGTCCACACAAAATCAGCTTGAGATTGAAATTCTGCAGACGTAACCATGAAAATAAAGGGAAAAGAACAACATTCAGTCAACTGTTATTGTATCAGTTAAAATTTATAAATAATGCATTACAGAATTTTAGCCAATCTTTGATATTAAGATTAATTAATGAGGCTTTACTTGATCAACAATAATTTAATTAACATGCAGGCGGCTAGTACTGTACCTGTTATAATAACTGTAAAATCGTTATTATTTTCATGTAAAATAAAGGTATCCTTTTTAGCCTTTTTTTTAAAATTCATATTTCATCTACTACCACATATCACTATAGTTCTTTACAAAACAAAATGGAATATTTCTCTGATTAAAGTAGACATAAGTTTATAATAATAATATGTATTACACTACAATCAACATCATTTTGAAACAGACTATAACCAAATTGTAATCAGCTGTGAAAATTGTGATGTATGCTAGGTGAGACTAGGTATTTTAGAAATATATGCTAGGTGAGACTAGGTATTTTAGAAATGTATGCTAGGTGAGACTAGGTATTTTAGAAATGTATGCTAGGTGAGACTAAACCATTACATATATCATCACACCTTTGACCTTGAAGCATTCGATAACTTTATGAAATTCATAGAAAAGACGAACATATTTTTTTCTGCGCCATATGGCTATTGTTTCGTCCACTAATGTATCCTTATTTATACGAATGAAACCATGTGTAGAGAAAATCGCCTCAAGGTAAAGGTGAGTTTACCCATTAAAAGGCTACTAACTAACAACAGATTTCCACAAAAGATCATTTATTGAATAAATATACCATATAAAATCACTGTCACATTTAGTATAACATACCATATACCATATAAAGTCCCTGTCACATTTAATATAACATACTATATACCATTTAAAGTCCCTGTCACATTTAATATAACATACAATATAACATATAAAGTTCCTGTCTCATTTAATATAACATACAATATACCATATAAAGTCCCTATCACATTTAATATAACATACAATATACCATATAAAGTCCCTGTCACATTTAATATAATATACAATATAACATAAAGTCCCTGTCACATTTAATATGTAACATACAATATAACATATAAAGTACATGTCAGTTTAGATATAACATACAATATAACATATAATGTCCCTGTCACATTTAATATAACATCCAATATAACATAAAGTCCCTGTCACATTTATTTAATATAACATACTATATACCATTTATGGATCCTGGCACATTCAATATAACATACAATATAACATATAATGTCCCTGTCACATTTAATATAACATACCATATAACATAAAGTCCCTGTCACATTTAATATAATATACAATATAACATAAAGTCACTGTCACATTTAATATAACATACCATATAACATAAAGTCCCTGTCACATTTAATATACCGTACAATATAACACATAAAGTCCCTGTCAGATTTAATAAACCATAAAATATAGCTGATAAAGTCACTGTCACATTTAATATAACATACCATATAACATAAAGTCCCTGTCACATTTATTTAATATAACATACTATATACCATTTATGGATCCTGGCACATTCAATATAACATACAATATAACATATAAAGATCCTGTCTCATTTAATATAACATACAATATACCATATAAAGTCCCTGTCACATTTAATATACCATACTATATACCATTTAAAGTCCCTGCCACATTTAATATAACATACAATATACCATATAAAGTCCCTGTCACATTTAATATAGCATACAATATACCATATAAAGTCCCTATCACATTTAATATACCATACAATATACCATATAAAGTCCCTGTCACATTTAATATGTAACATACAATATAACATATAAAGTACATGTCAGTTTAGATATAACATACAATATAACATATAATGTCACTGTCACATTTAATATAACATACCATATAACATAAAGTCCCTGTCACATTTAATATGTAACATACAATATAACATATAAAGTCCATGTCAGTTTAGATATAACAGACAATATAACATATAAAGTCCCTGTCAAATTTAACATAACATACAATATACCATATAAAGTCCCTATCACATTTAATATACCATACAATATAACATATAAAGTCTCTTGTCACATTTAATATAACATACAATATAACATATAATGTCCCTGTCACATTTAATATAACATCCAATATAACATAAAGTCCCTGTCACATTTATTTAATATAACATACTATATACCATTTATGGATCCTGGCACATTCAATATAACATACAATATAACATATAATGTCCCTGTCACATTTAATATAACATCCAATATAACATAAAGTCCCTGTCACATTTAATATGTAACATACAATATAACATATAAAGTACATGTCAGTTTAGATATAACATACAATATAACATATAAAGTCCCTATCACATTTAATATACCATACAATATAACATAAAGTCACTGTCACATTTAATATAACATACAATATAACATATAAAGTCCCTGTCAGATTCAATATACCATAAAATATAGCTGATAAAGTCCCTGTCACATTTAATATAACATACAATATAACATAAAGTCCCTGTCACATTTAATATAACATACAATATAACATATAAAGTCCCTGTCAGATTCAATATACCATTAAATATAGCTGATAAAGTCCCTGTCACATTTAATATAACATACAATATCACATAAAGTCCCTGTCACATTTAATATAACATACAATATAACATAAAGTCCCTGTCACATTTAATATAACATACAATATAACATAAAGTCCCTGTCACATTTAATATAACATACAATATCACATAAAGTCCCTGTCACATTTAATATAACATACAATATAACATAAAGTCCCTGTCACATTTAATATAACATACAATATAACATAAAGTCCCTGTCACATTTAATATAATATACAATATAACATAAAGTCCCTGTCACATTTAATATAACATACAATATAACGTATAAAGTCCCTGTCACATTTAATATAACATACAATATACCATATAAAGTCCCTGTCACATTTAATATAACATACAATATACCATATAAAGTCCCTGTGACATTTAATATAACATATAAAGTCCCTGTGACATTTAATATAACATATCACGTCCCTGTCACCTTTAATATAACATACATTATAACAAATAAAGTCCCTGTCACATTTAATATAACATACAATATACCATATCAAGTCCCTGTCACATTTAATATAACATACAATATACCATATCTAGTCCCTGTCACATTTAATATAACATACACTTTAACATATAAAGACACTGTCACATTTAATATACCATACAATATAACATATAAAGTCCCTGTCACATTTAATATAACATAAAATATAACATATAAGGTCCCTGTCACATTTAATATACCATACAATATAACATATAAAGTCTCTGTCACATTTAATATAACATGCAATATTACATATAAAGTCCCTGTTTCATTTAATATAACATGCAATATAACATAAAAGGTCCCTGTCACATTTAATATAACATACAATACAAGATATAAAGTCCCTGTCACATTTAATATAACGTACATTATTATACAATTATGGACTTTTGTGCTGGTGAATATGATGTGATATGATATTGACTGAGGCGAAGCCGAGGTCAATATCACTCTTTCAGGTTCATATCACATCATATTTACCAGCACAAAAGACCATAACTGTTTTATTATATGCGTAAACAATAAAATAAAACAAAACAAAACCAAAGGTTCTGATTTTTGTACGCGAGCCTCCATGTAAAATTTAGCCGGGATTGAATACAACAGTTCATCATTGTAGCTTTCGAAGGCATCGTCTAGATTATTTTTCTGAAGATAAGCATGGATGACATGCACTGCGTGTTCAATGGCCTTTTTTACGTTAACAGCATCTTTATCCTCGAATAGTTTTGGTAATTTTCCTAACGGAGGAGAAACGTTCGCCAGCAGCCATCTTCTAATGTCGTCTGACAGATCGCGTTCCAGTCTAACTGCGCATGCGCTACGACAGGTTCCGGGGATTTTCCATACAGGCTATATTTAGAAATCGATATTCACCCGATAACCAGTCTACATGAGTTTTTGAGGACTGGTCACGTGTAAAGGATCCGACCAATGTGATTGCGAGAAATGTTCATGCATATAATAATACAATTTAAGTCCCTGTCACATTTAATATAACATACAATACACCATATAAAGTCCCTGTCACATTTAATATAACATACAATATACCATATAAAGTCCCTGTCACATTTAATATAACATACAATATAACATATAAAGTCCATGTCAGTTTAAATATATTATACAATAAATCATATAAAGTCCCTGTCAGATTTGATATAACATACAATATACCATTTAAAGTCCCTGTCACATTTAATATAACATACAATAAATCATATAAAGTCCCTGTCAGATTTGATATAACATAAAAATAACATATAAAGTCCCTGTCGGATTTAATATAACATGCAATATAACATATAAAGTCCCTGTCACATTTAATATAACATAAATATAACATTAAAAGTCCCTGTCACATTTAATATAACATACAATAAATCATATAAAGTCCCTGTCAGATATAATATAACATTCAATATAACATATAAAGTCCCTTTCACATTTAATATACCATACAATATAACATATAAAGTCCCTGTCACATTTAGACCAATGAAATGTATTTGTTGAATGAATCAAAAAGTAAAAAGTACACATTCCTTGTTCTTATCTCCATTTATTACTGAAACGTTCGTTCCATCCGTGTGCAGGCATCTATTAAGATCCGAAATCAAAAGAAACATTTCACATGTGTCGTATGCATTAACGCAAAACTCTTCACAAATCTATACAAATAATCACCGATTTTGTCGATAAGCACAGATTGGTATGCATACTGACATGGAAATGTAAGAACTTGGTCAATATCAATCCAAATGTGTCGTATAAACTTCGGTAACAGGACGTTCACGAACAATCCAAATATTACGCCTCGTCAACATACAGATCGAGCGCTCGCCAGTATTGGCGGGGCCAACTGTCCGACTTTTGAAAGCTTCTTTCCGATTGGTCAGTCCGCTGCAGATTGACACGTCGCCAGTTCAGGTCACAAAGTATTTTACTACGTACTTTTGTACAAGGAAATACAATGTTTCTAAACATATTAGCGTAGTATATTTGTTAAGGTGTGTCAGAATGGGAATAGTACGTTGTTTTTCGTGTCTATACTGGCGATTAGAACATGAAATTTGGTTTAAACTCTCGACCTATCGGTCTCGAGTTCAAATCCAAATTTCATGTTCCTATCGCCAGTATAGACACTCAAAACAACGTACTATCCCCTAAATACAACATTTAAAGTCCATGTCACATTTAATATAACATAAAATATAACATATAAAGTCCCTGTCACATTTAATATAACATACAATATAACATTTAAAGTCCCTGTCAGATTTAATAAAGCATTTTATTTTATATTTCATAACGATCAAATTCGGGGATTGATAGTGCGCCATAAAACGTTTTGGTTCTTTCGAGTTTTGGAAACATTTTATAGTTCGGCTGGTAGACTATCCATTTTATAGTTCGGCTAGTAGACTATCCATTTTATAGTTCGGCTGGTAGACTATCCATTTTATAGTTCGGCTGGTAGACTATCCATTTTCCGAGGTGAACTATAACAGTACAGTTAGGATTTATTTGGAATTGTCTGCTGTAGCCAAAACCTTATTATACAACATTATACAGAACTCTGTACTTTACTTACATCTTTCTCTTTCCATGTACGTTAATTGTATTTCTACATATGTTTCAGGTCACTTAAGACATAGGCGTATTTAAGTTTTACCTTTGGTATCATTATTTACTACATATACTAAATGGATGAAATAACGACATGGTGCAGTGTAAGTTTACTTTGTTTGACATCCTGCATTGATTTCATAAAGTCAATTAGTTGTTGGTCACCCCGGCAATGACATGGCTCGACAAATTGATATGCATGACTAATGGTCAGGGCGCTTCTGCTCGATGAAACAGTTTTGGTTTTTAATCCTGAGATTAATAAAATCTTTCATCCCCTTGGGGTTGAGATAGAGGGATTTCAACCCGAGGGGGGATTCTTAAGTTGCCAAACACTCGGCAAAGCCTCGTGTTTGGCAACTTAAGAATCTTCCCCCCTGAGGGTTGCGATACCCCTATCCCATCCCCGAGGGGGTGAATGATTATTTTTCTCTTACCCTGTTGTTCCTGTCCAAATTTAAGACGGACCATATTGTTTGTAAACAGGAACACGTGGGTAGCGTATGAATATTATATGTATGCGTCAGATGTAAACACGACAAAATTAGCTGACGAACTTGTGTATGTGTGTGACCTCATAAAAGTAGTTCTTCTTCCGGGTCACATCAGTGACGTCAGGTTTATTGTGGGGAACGTGCAAAGAGCATGTGGAGCTTGTCTCAACCCTAGGGTGAGACAAGGAAATCTCACACCGGTAAAAGTAAGGATAAATCTGTCCAGGGTAAGAGAATAAAAGGCGTTTTGGTTTTTGCCAAATTTCTGCAATTGGTATTTCGCACAAGTAATCACATTAACTGATTTACAAGACACTGACTGACTGACTGAATGGGTAACGGTTCTGTCTGTCGACTTCACATTTACTACAGTTGAGGGTGTTGGTGTATGGAGTTTGGACATCGTACCATTGCACGTCTTTAAAGGAGCGGTACCAGTAGTAGGGGTAGGACGTCTGTAGCTTAACATGGTATCGGTCTGCGTTATCAAACAATGGTGGTACTAACAAGGACAAATAGTCTCAAATAACTCTATTCTGTCGATTTCATGATCGATCGGAGCAGCTTTGCATACTTTGTAGATAAGGTGGGACCTTCTGTCTATGGTGGGCGACGAAGAGCTGAGAAACTGATGCAAGTGGGTAGTTTTCCAGTGCAGATCCACACTTATTTCCTTATAAGGGAAACTTGATTGTTTTCAATGAGATAATGATGATGACAATCATACGTGGACGGCTTTCTGTGACTTTGCCGGTTACCCAATGTCTTTTGTATCTAAGAGAGTAAACAAAATACCCTGAAATTAAATGTTGAAATAAGATCTGTTTCGAACTCGTTAGAGAAACAAGGCACCGAAACATACAAAAAAAAAACAGTGCAGTGACGCACATGTAAATTAGCTTTATATAGAAATAAAAGGTAAAATCGGCGGAGCATAGGACGTATACATGTCCATAATGAAGTTGTAACGACTTGTTTTTGTGACATGTTTACAAGTGTGTCTCGGCCCGCTGATGTTCTTTATGTAGAAATCGGTGTACATTCCTTGTACCGAAACATTTACTACATTTGATGGCAGTAAATAATCCGTACGCTGGGCAATGTCAAACAACCCTTGCTCTCAGCTTGACTGTTGTCATACACTGGGCAATGTCAAACAACATCCTGCTCTCAGATTGACTGTCGTCATACACTGGGCAATGTCAAACAACATCCTGCTCTCAG
>NW_018406860.1:252403-270862 GCF_002113885.1 Mizuhopecten yessoensis
ATAAAGTCCCTGTCACATTTAATATAACATACAATATACCATATAAAGTCCCTGTCACATTTAATATAACATACAATATACCATATAAAGTCCCTGTGACATTTAATATAACATATAAAGTCCCTGTGACATTTAATATAACATATCACGTCCCTGTCACCTTTAATATAACATACATTATAACAAATAAAGTCCCTGTCACATTTAATATAACATACAATATACCATATCAAGTCCCTGTCACATTTAATATAACATACAATATACCATATCTAGTCCCTGTCACATTTAATATAACATACACTTTAACATATAAAGACACTGTCACATTTAATATACCATACAATATAACATATAAAGTCCCTGTCACATTTAATATAACATAAAATATAACATATAAGGTCCCTGTCACATTTAATATACCATACAATATAACATATAAAGTCTCTGTCACATTTAATATAACATGCAATATTACATATAAAGTCCCTGTTTCATTTAATATAACATGCAATATAACATAAAAGGTCCCTGTCACATTTAATATAACATACAATACAAGATATAAAGTCCCTGTCACATTTAATATAACGTACATTATTATACAATTATGGACTTTTGTGCTGGTGAATATGATGTGATATGATATTGACTGAGGCGAAGCCGAGGTCAATATCACTCTTTCAGGTTCATATCACATCATATTTACCAGCACAAAAGACCATAACTGTTTTATTATATGCGTAAACAATAAAATAAAACAAAACAAAACCAAAGGTTCTGATTTTTGTACGCGAGCCTCCATGTAAAATTTAGCCGGGATTGAATACAACAGTTCATCATTGTAGCTTTCGAAGGCATCGTCTAGATTATTTTTCTGAAGATAAGCATGGATGACATGCACTGCGTGTTCAATGGCCTTTTTTACGTTAACAGCATCTTTATCCTCGAATAGTTTTGGTAATTTTCCTAACGGAGGAGAAACGTTCGCCAGCAGCCATCTTCTAATGTCGTCTGACAGATCGCGTTCCAGTCTAACTGCGCATGCGCTACGACAGGTTCCGGGGATTTTCCATACAGGCTATATTTAGAAATCGATATTCACCCGATAACCAGTCTACATGAGTTTTTGAGGACTGGTCACGTGTAAAGGATCCGACCAATGTGATTGCGAGAAATGTTCATGCATATAATAATACAATTTAAGTCCCTGTCACATTTAATATAACATACAATACACCATATAAAGTCCCTGTCACATTTAATATAACATACAATATACCATATAAAGTCCCTGTCACATTTAATATAACATACAATATAACATATAAAGTCCATGTCAGTTTAAATATATTATACAATAAATCATATAAAGTCCCTGTCAGATTTGATATAACATACAATATACCATTTAAAGTCCCTGTCACATTTAATATAACATACAATAAATCATATAAAGTCCCTGTCAGATTTGATATAACATAAAAATAACATATAAAGTCCCTGTCGGATTTAATATAACATGCAATATAACATATAAAGTCCCTGTCACATTTAATATAACATAAATATAACATTAAAAGTCCCTGTCACATTTAATATAACATACAATAAATCATATAAAGTCCCTGTCAGATATAATATAACATTCAATATAACATATAAAGTCCCTTTCACATTTAATATACCATACAATATAACATATAAAGTCCCTGTCACATTTAGACCAATGAAATGTATTTGTTGAATGAATCAAAAAGTAAAAAGTACACATTCCTTGTTCTTATCTCCATTTATTACTGAAACGTTCGTTCCATCCGTGTGCAGGCATCTATTAAGATCCGAAATCAAAAGAAACATTTCACATGTGTCGTATGCATTAACGCAAAACTCTTCACAAATCTATACAAATAATCACCGATTTTGTCGATAAGCACAGATCGGTATGCATACTGACATGGAAATGTAAGAACTTGGTCAATATCAATCCAAATGTGTCGTATAAACTTCGGTAACAGGACGTTCACGAACAATCCAAATATTACGCCTCGTCAACATACAGATCGAGCGCTCGCCAGTATTGGCGGGGCCAACTGTCCGACTTTTGAAAGCTTCTTTCCGATTGGTCAGTCCGCTGCAGATTGACACGTCGCCAGTTCAGGTCACAAAGTATTTTACTACGTACTTTTGTACAAGGAAATACAATGTTTCTAAACATATTAGAGTAGTATATTTGTTAAGGTGTGTCAGAATGGGAATAGTACGTTGTTTTTCGTGTCTATACTGGCGATTAGAACATGAAATTTGGTTTAAACTCTCGACCTATCGGTCTCGAGTTCAAATCCAAATTTCATGTTCCTATCGCCAGTATAGACACTCAAAACAACGTACTATCCCCTAAATACAACATTTAAAGTCCATGTCACATTTAATATAACATAAAATATAACATATAAAGTCCCTGTCACATTTAATATAACATACAATATAACATTTAAAGTCCCTGTCAGATTTAATAAAGCATTTTATTTTATATTTCATAACGATCAAATTCGGGGATTGATAGTGCGCCATAAAACGTTTTGGTTCTTTCGAGTTTTGGAAACATTTTATAGTTCGGCTGGTAGACTATCCATTTTATAGTTCGGCTAGTAGACTATCCATTTTATAGTTCGGCTGGTAGACTATCCATTTTATAGTTCGGCTGGTAGACTATCCATTTTCCGAGGTGAACTATAACAGTACAGTTAGGATTTATTTGGAATTGTCTGCTGTAGCCAAAACCTTATTATACAACATTATACAGAACTCTGTACTTTACTTACATCTTTCTCTTTCCATGTACGTTAATTGTATTTCTACATATGTTTCAGGTCACTTAAGACATAGGCGTATTTAAGTTTTACCTTTGGTATCATTATTTACTACATATACTAAATGGATGAAATAACGACATGGTGCAGTGTAAGTTTACTTTGTTTGACATCCTGCATTGATTTCATAAAGTCAATTAGTTGTTGGTCACCCCGGCAATGACATGGCTCGACAAATTGATATGCATGACTAATGGTCAGGGCGCTTCTGCTCGATGAAACAGTTTTGGTTTTTAATCCTGAGATTAATAAAATCTTTCATCCCCTTGGGGTTGAGATAGAGGGATTTCAACCCGAGGGGGGATTCTTAAGTTGCCAAACACTCGGCAAAGCCTCGTGTTTGGCAACTCGGCAAAGCCTCGTGTTTGGCAACTTAAGAATCTTCCCCCCTGAGGGTTGCGATACCCCTATCCCATCCCCGAGGGGGTGAATGATTATTTTTCTCTTACCCTGTTGTTCCTGTCCAAATTTAAGACGGACCATATTGTTTGTAAACAGGAACACGTGGGTAGCGTATGAATATTATATGTATGCGTCAGATGTAAACACGACAAAATTAGCTGACGAACTTGTGTATGTGTGTGACCTCATAAAAGTAGTTCTTCTTCCGGGTCACATCAGTGACGTCAGGTTTATTGTGGGGAACGTGCAAAGAGCATGTGGAGCTTGTCTCAACCCTAGGGTGAGACAAGGAAATCTCACACCGGTAAAAGTAAGGATAAATCTGTCCAGGGTAAGAGAATAAAAGGCGTTTTGGTTTTTGCCAAATTTCTGCAATTGGTATTTCGCACAAGTAATCACATTAACTGATTTACAAGACACTGACTGACTGACTGAATGGGTAACGGTTCTGTCTGTCGACTTCACATTTACTACAGTTGAGGGTGTTGGTGTATGGAGTTTGGACATCGTACCATTGCACGTCTTTAAAGGAGCGGTACCAGTAGTAGGGGTAGGACGTCTGTAGCTTAACATGGTATCGGTCTGCGTTATCAAACAATGGTGGTACTAACAAGGACAAATAGTCTCAAATAACTCTATTCTGTCGATTTCATGATCGATCGGAGCAGCTTTGCATACTTTGTAGATAAGGTGGGACCTTCTGTCTATGGTGGGCGACGAAGAGCTGAGAAACTGATGCAAGTGGGTAGTTTTCCAGTGCAGATCCACACTTATTTCCTTATAAGGGAAACTTGATTGTTTTCAATGAGATAATGATGATGACAATCATACGTGGACGGCTTTCTGTGACTTTGCCGGTTACCCAATGTCTTTTGTATCTAAGAGAGTAAACAAAATACCCTGAAATTAAATGTTGAAATAAGATCTGTTTCGAACTCGTTAGAGAAACAAGGCACCGAAACATACAAAAAAAAAACAGTGCAGTGACGCACATGTAAATTAGCTTTATATAGAAATAAAAGGTAAAATCGGCGGAGCATAGGACGTATACATGTCCATAATGAAGTTGTAACGACTTGTTTTTGTGACATGTTTACAAGTGTGTCTCGGCCCGCTGATGTTCTTTATGTAGAAATCGGTGTACATTCCTTGTACCGAAACATTTACTACATTTGATGGCAGTAAATAATCCGTACGCTGGGCAATGTCAAACAACCCTTGCTCTCAGCTTGACTGTTGTCATACACTGGGCAATGTCAAACAACATCCTGCTCTCAGATTGACTGTCGTCATACACTGGGAAATGTCAAACAACATCCTGCTCTCAGCATGACTGTCGTCATACACTGGACAATGTTAAACAACATCCTGCTCTCAGCTTGACTATCGTCATACAATGGGCAATGTCAAACAACATCCTGCTCTCAGATTGACTGTCGTCATACACTGGGCAATGTCAAACAGCATCCTGCCCTCAGCTTGACTGTTGTCATACACTGGGCAATGTCAAACAACATCCTTGTCTCAGCTTGACTGTCGTCATACACTGGGCAATGTCAAACAGCATCCTGCCCTCAGCTTGACTGTCGTCATACACTGGGCAATGTCAAGTAACATCCTGCTCTCAGCATGACTGTCGTCATACACTGGACAATGTCAAAAAACACCCTGCTCTCAGCTTGACTGTCGCCATACACTGGACAATGTCAAAAGAAAACCCAGCTCTAAGCTTGACTATCGTCATACACTGGGCAATGTCAAACCACATCCTGCTCTCAGCTTGACTGTCGTCATACACTGGACAATGTCAAACAACATCCTGCTCTCGGCTTGACTGTCGTCATACACTTGGCAATGTCAAACAACATCCTGCTCTCAGCTTGACTATCGTCATACACTGGACAATGTCAAAAAAAAACCAGCTCTCAGCTTGACTATCGTCATACACTGGGCAATGTCAAACAACATCCTGCTCTCGGCTTGACTATCGTCATACACTAGACAATGTCAAACAACATCCTGCTCTCAGATTGACTGTCGTCATACACTGGACAATGTCAAACAACATACTGCTCTCGGCTTGACTGTCGTCATACACTGGGCAATGTCAAACAAAATCCTGCTCTCAGCTTGACTGTCGTCATACACTGGACAATGTCAAACAACTTCCTGCTCTCAGCTTGACTGTCATCATACACTGGGCAATGTCAAACAACATCCTGCTCTCAGCTTGACTGTCCTAATACACTGGGCAATGTCAAACAACATCCTGCTCTCACTTGACTCTCGTCATACACTGGACAATGTCAAACAACATCCTGCTCTCGGCTTGACTGTCGTCATACACTGGGCAATGTCAAACAACATCCTGCTCTCAGCTTGACTATCGTCATACACTGGACAATGTCAAACAAAATCCTGCTCTCAGCTTGACTGTCGTCATACACTGGACATTGTCGAACAATAGCATGCTTTCAGCTTGACTGTCGTCATACACTGGGCAATGTCAAACAACATCCTGCTCTCAGCTTGACTGTCTTCATACTCTGGGAAATGTCAAACAACATCCTACTCTCAGCTTGACTGTCGTCATACACTGGACAATGTCAAACAACTTCCTGCTCTCGGCTTGACTGTCGTAATACACTGCCTTACTCGCCCAGGTTGTTAACAGAAGTTATTACACATATATACGTTGTTAGTTTTAGTATCCTCTATACATTTCTATAAGTATGTCACAGTAACAAAAAATTCGTATAGGAAACTAATAATATCTTACCTTCATCTGTATTATGTTTGAAAACTGCGGAGATACAAATCCTATTACACCTGGGGTAGTAGGACCATATCTTCCTGATATATTAGGGTTATACATTTTACAGAAATGTCGTATTCAAATGTCTCGATTTTACCAATCCATGAAACTATTGAGAAATATTTCGTGCCCACGTCATGCCTACCTTACGATTAGTTACGGATACAGGCTGACAATAGAAATAGAGTTATCAACACCTACGATGTATTTATTAGGAATGCCACATTTTTCACGTCACGGGGTCCTGCCTCTATAGAAGGAAGGACACCAGTGGCTCTATAAGAGTGTATTCATGCATCCCCAACAGTAGAGAGTGTGTTCCTGTGCAGGGTATCATGTTGACGTAGTTTAACAACGGACATTTTACTAATAACAACCAAGTAGCGAGGACAGACATCCTAACCATGTCAAAATGGCCGGGAGTATTCGTGGCCGCGGCCGTTTTAACGTTCTTGGGACTCTTCTTCCAAGCAGCAGGGCTAGCATTGCCCTGGTGGTTTGTGATCAATGATCGAGTGTATATCGGGGTGTGGTTTCTCGCAGCCTGCTTTGGCGGCAACATCGGATCTGGCAACTGTACGGCCATCAGCTTAAATTTGGCGGACCAGACTGCGGAGTCGGGCAGTGAAGTGGGTAAGATAACAGTATACAGAGGTTAACAGTTTAATATCCCAACATGTTAACAGTGGTTAATACTACGGTTAGTAGCAGTAACATTTAGTCAACATGTTCACAGTAAAAGGTGTCATCTAATGCTTAACATGTAGGCTCTACGTTACATACCATGTGTCATCATCTCCAAGTAGTCGCTAGCTATACAGCTTTTCCAAATAAGACATTCCCTTACACATTATCAACTCCGAGTAACCGTCTCTTTTTTCAATTTTAACAGTAGGCACTAATCATCCATGTCCTGTTAGTTACTCATTTGAAGAGCACTGACTCCGGGTTATCTTGTCCTTATTTCATAACCCCTATTACACAGCACTCATTCCGCGTCATCGCCATCCCATTAAAACCTCATTTACACAGTATTTACTCCGAGTAACTGTGTCCCCCTTTAACCCCACTTACACAGTATTTACTCCGAGTTACTGTGTCCCTCTTTAACCCCACTTACACAGTATTTACTCCGAGTAACTGTGTCCACCTATAACCTCACTTACACAGTATTTACTCCGAGTTACTTTGTCCACCTAGTACCCCACTAACACAGTATTTACTCCGAGTTACTATGTCCACCTAGTACCCCATTAACACAGTATTTATTCCGAGTTACTGTGTCCCTCTTTAACCCCACTTACACAGTATTTACTCCGAGTTACTGTGTCCACCTATAACTTCACTTACACAGTATTTACTCCGAGTTACTGTGTCCCTCTTTAACCCCACTTACACAGTATTTACTCCGAGTTACTGTGTCTACCTATAACCTCACTTACACAGTATTTATTCCGAGTAACTGTGTCTTCCTATAACCTCACTTACACAGTATTTACTCCGAGTTAATGTGTCCCCCTATAACCTCACTTACACAGTATTTACTTCGAGTTACTGTGTCTACCTATAACCTCACCTACACAGTATTTATTCCGAGTAACTGTGTCCACCTATAACCTCACTTACACAGTATTTACTCCGAGTAACTGTGTCCACCTTTAACCTCACTTACACAGTATTTACTCCAAGTTAATGTGTCCCCCTATGAGACATTTAACTCTTGAATATGTGTATGCTGTGTCAGCTGTATATGTGTGGAAAATGTAATGAACGAAATTTAATCTTGTATGTGATTTTTCCATTTGATTTATTGGAATGCGTGAACAGTGTGATAACTCTGAGGGTAACAACGCCAATGCAAATGTATTACTAAATGGCAAAATGACATCACATCATAATACAATGTAGTATAATCTGAGCGCGCTTCTATTCTCGGGCTTCAATCAAATAAACATAAATAAGGATTGTTTTATAACTTACATATCATTGTTGATATTTAGCAAGTAGATGGTACATGGTACTTATACGGGTAGCGTTATTTCATCACATTTTTCTTTCACTTCTTAACCGTTATCTTCACGTTAAACTTGATCATTGTCAAAACTGGTTTCACTTGTTATATACAAATCGTGACCATATGAATGTCAAATAAACGGGCTTTACATATGTCTATATTCAATCCGATAGCTCTGAAAGCACGTGTTTTACAAAGCCGGCCGTGTGCCACAAACGTCAAACCTGAAACGAAATGACGTTAAAAGTGTGTTACACTGTTGTGCGTCAACATCTGACGTTACATTTTGTACGTCTGAACATTTGCAAGAGTAATTGTGCCGAGTCATATCATTAATGGATTTTTACTTCAAAGTATGTCATCAGTATGTATTTTGTTCAAGCACTACTAACTCCGCGTCCTCTGAAGTAAACTCTTAGTTTAATAGATCTTACACGAACTATCTTATATACAGGAATTACATCGAGTTAGTATCATTCTCCATTAAAACTCTTAGTTAAACAGATCTTACTCTGAGCCATCTTAAATATTGAACTATCTCGGGGTCACCGTCGATTCAACAGATTTCATTGACACCATACATTATGTGTTTTGAGTCACTGTCCCGTGTAGACCCTTACATTCCAAGGTATTTTACAGCAGACACTGCTCACACCGTATGCATATTTGATGTGTCCTTTGTTAGAGCGCGAGAAAGTAACACGACACGTCACGTGCCAATATTCAGACCATATAATGACCTGTATTTCAAGATGTGACAATATAAGGTGCTACATGTACTAAGATAAAATTGGAATTTAAAATTGCTTACCGTTAACGTTGTGATGACATGACGCCAGTTTTCCGTCGTCAATGTTGTTTGGTCAGCCATGGTTGTTAGGTTCAAATTTTCGTGAAGGAAATGGAACATGATTTCAAAGTGATAATGAGTAATGTTTTGCAGTAAACATAAAATCCATACCTAAAACATTTGAAGGTAGTTAACAAAAGTAAAGATTTGAAACAATAATGGTTTCTAATATACAATTATGGGCTTTTATGCAGGTGAATGTTATATGAACCTGAAAGAATGAAGCCTAGGTTAATATCACTTTTTCAGGTTCATATCACATCATATTTACCAGCACAAAAACCCATAACTGATTCATTATATGCTTCAACAATAAAATAAAACAAAACAAAACTCAAGGTTTTTATTTTTGTACGCGAGCCTCCGTGTAAAATTTATCCAAGTTCGAATTCAACAGCTCAGCATCGTAGCTTTCGAAGACATCGTCGAGGTTCTTTTTCTTAAGATAAGCACGGAGGACATGCACTGCGTGTTCGGTGGCCTTTTTAATACTAACAGTATCTTTATAAAGATGAGAAACGTTCGTCAGCAGCCATCTTCTGTTGTCGTCTAACAACTCGCGTTTCTGTCTAACTGTGTATGCGCTTCGACAGGTTCCCGGGAATTCCTATATAGGCTATATTTAGAATCGATATTCACCGGATGACCAGTCTACATGAAATTCTGAGGACTGGTTACGTGTATAAGATCCGGCCAATGTGACTGGGAGAAATTTTCAAGAATATCATAAACATTTATAACCATTCAACGCTACGGTAACGTCACGTCATTATTCATCCACGGCGTAATTTTTCCGCTTTTAAAGTTTTTATGGAGAGAATCGAATATTTCAAGTAGGATTTAATGCGTGTATTTTACAGAAAATATCATATCATATACACTTAAAAGCATATAAAAATCAATACTACCACGTGTTCATCTTACGTCTCAGATTACACTCGTTTATTGCTAAAACCGTCCTAAAATCTATCCATACCTGCATTTCACTCGTACAATCTGAGACGTCAAAACAATACACATACGTGGTTGTGTCTATGTATGAGGATGTGTTTTTGACATGACAATTATTTAGAGCAGAATATCTTGATTGTTTGGGTGGGGGTTACGTAACAGTGATGTTTGCCGGGAAACCTGTTTACCGAGGCATTAGAGACAAAAACATCATCTATAGGCAACTAAGAGTGTGTATTTTTTCTTTGGTCGTAAAATGCGAATTGATACTATCTGAAATTGAATATTAATACAAATGAAGCCAGTAAATGAACTGCATATCTTACACCTGTATCTCCTTACACTGTTCAGGTATATGCTGTATCTGATACCGTATTTACATTTAGTTATACATATAATAAAGTACACAGTAATCTGTAAACTATCTATTTTACAACAAGTGTAAGGAATTATCTATAAATAACTGATCAAAGTGTTTATATTACAGCTTCCCAGTGGTTCTACACCATATTCCAAGCCTGTATGACGGCGGCGGTTGGACTTATATTTCTGTGTTCCGTGGGATTCCTGTTCGGCTTTTGTGGTGCATGCAAAAGCAAGTGTGCTTTCGTGTTTAGCTGTGTTGGTCTATTTTTGTCAGGTAAGCACTTTCATAATTTACATGAGTCTTGTTTGATCTTTTTTATACCAAAAGATATCTTTGTATTCATATGTGTGTCCTCCGTTCCTGTGTATATATCTTTATATTTACATTTGCATGGCATTGTCACTATATAGCCTCTTTGAAAACTGTGTCGTTGATGGGACTTTAATTCCCATGCATCACGAGACACAATTCTTAGCGTATTAATACAACACTGGCCGGAACTACAATATCCAATATAAATAAACATGACGGCTGCTGAAATATCGCTGGGCATTGTGAGATTTGACAATGTCATTGTAAATTCATGTGCAAAATAAAAAATAAAATAAAAAAACACTTTTATTACAACGAAAACAAGACCAATGTCTGCAATATCGTATTGTATAAATACCATACAAAAACAGTTCAATGCTTAAATGAGTCTATCCTTTATACATCACTTAGTTTTAACCTCTCTCGTTTTTGTTACGTTTCATCTATATTTTGCAATGTTTGTATGCTTCAACACATTAGGAATCTCTCTTTCTCATGTATTTGCTCATTTCAAACATGTTTTGATTTTGTGCGATGCTCCCTGTTGGTTTCCTTTGTAATATATACATAGGCGATACTATATGAACATCCCCATTTAAGGGAGGAATTTATGTAATGATTACTCTGGAAAGTTTTTGTGTAATTCCTTTTCAAAGCCGACTAGGTGATGAAAAACGTCATGTATGGACCTCTGTGGCGTTGGTCTAGACCAATAGCTTAGGTTGTGTATGGGCCTCTGTGGCGTTGGTCTAGTCCAATAGCTAAGATTGTGTATGGACCTCTGTGGCGTTGGTCTAAACCAATAGCTAAGGTTGTGCTTGGTTCTTTGGGTCGCTGGTCTAGACCAATATCTAAGATTGTGTATGGTTCTTTGGGTCGCTGGTCTAGACCATGAGCTAAGGTTGTGTATGGTTCTTTGGGTCGCTGGTCTAGACCAATAGCTAAGATTGTGTATGGTTCTTTGGGTCGCTGGTCTAGACCATGAGGTAAGGTTGTGTATGGTTCTTTGGGTCGCTGGTCTATACCATGAGCTAAAGTTGTGTATGGGCCTTTGTAAGGCTGGTCTAGACCATGAGCTAAGGTTGTGTATAGTTCTTTGGGTCGCTGGTCTAGACCAATATCTAAGATTGTGTATGGTTCGTTGGGTCGCTGGTCTAGACCATGAGCTAAAGTTGTGTATGGGCCTTTGTAAGGCTGGTCTAGACCATGAGCTAAGGTTGTGTATAGTTCTTTGGGTCGCTGGTCTAGACCAATAGCTTAGGTTGTGTATGGGTCTTTGAAAGGCTGGCCTAGACATGAGCTAAGGGTGTGTATGGACCTCTGTGGCGTTGGTCTAAACCAATAGCTAAGGTTGTGCTTGGTTCTTTGGGTCGCTGGTCTAGACCATGAGCTAATGTTGTGTATGGTTCTTTGGGTCGCTGGTCTATACCATGAGCTAAAGTTGTGTATGGGCCTTTGTAAGGCTGGTCTAGACCATGAGCTAAGGTTGTGTATGTACCTCTGTGGCGTTGGGCTAGACCAATGGCTAAGGTTGTGTATGGTTCTTTGGGTCGCTGGTCTAGCCCATGAGCTAAAGTTGTGTATGGGCCTTTGAAAGGCTGGTCTAGACCATGAGCTAAGGTTGTGTATGTACCTCTGTGGCGTTGGGCTAGACCAATGGCTAAGGTTGTGTATGGTTCTTTGGGTCGCTGGTCTAGACCAATAGCTTAGGTTGTGTATGGGCCTTTGAAAGGCTGGTCTAGACCATGAGCTAAGGTTGTGTATAGTTCTTTGGGTCGCTGGTCTAGACCAATAGCTTAGGTTGTGTATGGGCCTTTGAAAGGCTGTCCTAGACATGAGCTAAGGTTGTGTATGGACCTCTGTGGCGTTGGTCTAAACCAATAGCTAAGGTTGTGCTTGGTTCTTTGGGTCGCTGGTCTAGACCATGAGCCAAGGTTGTGTATGGTTCTTTGGGTCGCTGGTCTAGACCAATATCTAAGATTGTGTATGGTTCGTTGGGTCGCTGGTCTAGACCATGAGCTAAAGTTGTGTATGGACCTTTGAAAGGCTGGTCTAGACCATGAGCTAAGGTTGTGTATGGCCCTCTGTGGCGTTGGTCTAGACCAATAGCTTAGGTTGTGTATGGGCCTTTGAAAGGCTGTCCTAGACATGAGCTAAGGTTGTGTATGGACCTCTGTGGCGTTGGTCTAGACCAATAGCTTAGGTTGTGTATGGGCCTTTGAAAGGCTGGTCTAGACCATGAGCTAAGGTTGTGTATTGACCTCTGTGGCGTTGGTCTAGACCAATAGCTAAAATTGAGTATGGACATCTGTGGCGTTGGTCTAGACCAATAGCTAAGGTTGTGTATGGTTCTTTGAGTCGCTGGTCTAGACCAATAGCTTAGGTTGTGTATGGGCCTTTGAAAGGCTGGTCTAGACCATGAGCTAAGGTTGTGTATGGACCTCTGTGGCGTTGGTCTAGACCAATAGCTTAGGTTGTGTATGGTTCTTTGGGTCGCTGGTCTAGACCAACAGCTTAGGTTGTGTATGGGCCTTTGAAAGGCTGGTCTAGACCATGAGCTAAGGTTATGAATGGACCTCTGTGGCGTTGGTCTAGACCAATAGCTAAGGTTGTGTATGGTTCTTTGAGTCGCTGGTCTAGACCATGAGCTAAGGTTGTGTATAGACCTCTGTGGCGTTGGGCTAGACCAATAGCTAAAATTGAGTATGTGACTTTATTCCCTATAGTATGTAGTTTTCAGTCACAGTTGTACGAATTATTGTGAATCTCCCTCTCTTTCTGACTTTATCCCCGCACAGTATGTAGTTTTCAGTCACAGTTGTACGGACTTATGTGAATCTCCCTCTCTACATGACTTTATCCCCTACATTATGTAGTTTTCAGTCACAGTTGTACGGATTTATGTGAATTTCCCTCTCTACATGACTTTATCCCCTACATTATGTAGTTTTCAATCACAGTTGTACGGATTTATGTGAATCTCCCTCTCTACATGACTTTATCCCCTACAGTATGTAGTTTTAAGTCACAGCTGAATGAATTATTTTGAATCTCCCTCTCTTTGTGACTTTATCTTCTACAGTATGTAGTTTCAAGCCACAGCTGCATGGCTTTCTTTGAATCCCTCCATTTTATGAATCCCTCCCTCTATGCTAATCATTTTATTGATTTATGATTGATTGTGCACTCACTGTAATGTCTAAAGTGTAATTTACCTATGTGTCTTTGCTTGTTTTCAGCCCTCCTAATGTTACCGGGTTTGGGACTGTTCGGATTGGCCTACATATTCTTGGCCGACTACTTTTTGGAGACATTGGCGGCCACCACTTTCCCCTATGCCGCCTTATCGTCTGGTCTAGGATGTATTATCACATTCGTGGCCGCAGTCACACTGGCTATCGCACTGTGCACGTGGAATACTCATATGAGTGATGACCACGATGATGAATATCGGGGCACTCCAATGACGCAGTCGGGGTACACACACGGGTACGACAACAAGGCGTACCCGCCACAGGGGAACGAACAGAGGCAGTACGTGCAGCAGCAACATTCCCATCCCAGCAATATGAACAGACCGGCGGCAGCAAAGCGCTACTGACGAGATCACAAATGATAGTACATTGGACAATTTTTATAAGTTACTTTTATAAAAGACAATTTTCTGGTTAAGTAATTTTGTTCTTCACGAATACACGGATATTGCTTGCAGGATATCCACCACAATGCCCCGCACTTGTGTCGCTGATAAATATACATGTTTGGATATTTGAAAAAGAATATTGCATCCAAAATAATCGAATGTTGTTTACCCAAACACATTTTCCATATGCCGAAATATAGCACTGTATACCAAAGTGTCGAATTGCTTACATAGATATAAGTGCATATTCCAAATATATGTATCGAATTTTCCGTATGCAAAACACGGTAAAGGTACACTATCCTATTTTTGTCGTTTAATATCTAAAGTTGACGTACTTACTTCTTATTGTGCATCAAGCGCCCCGTGTATTATTTGTAAAGAAAGATGAGTTGCACAGTCAGATATTTTCTGCTGCTGTAACCTAAACACCCCCCAAAAAGTGCCAAACCCTGAGACTTGCTGCATTATTTATGTATATATAACTATGAATATCTGAATAGTTCAGAAAAGTGTCAATTTCACTTGTTTAATTCAGACGGATTTCTCGGATTTCAATGTTCCGGTAGTGCAGGTTATATGTAAGCGTGAATGATATGGTCTATTGAGGTAGGTGTTTGTGTAGGATTTATTGAGTAAGGTAGGGACGTAGTAACACTAGACGGTCCGACACTCGCCGCCTAGAGAACAAAGACATGTACACTTAGCTTCGTGTTGTTTTGATAAACATGCTATGAAGTATCCCTTTTGTTAATATCAGATGTCATTCAAATTTCCTTACTAACAGAAACCTTGTTCTGGCAGATCTCAAATTAACAAGATTATTTTGGTTGGGGATAAACTGTCGATAGGAGTATGACCAATTTCAGTTCAAATTCGTAATATATTTTATGTATTCATATGATTTAACTTATTATCAGACCAATAAACTTTATATCACTTTTTTAAGTAAAGTTATGTTTTTACTGACGGCAGTTGGTATGATAACATTGATCTTATTACATTATGTTATACAGTTACAGGAATTTCAGCATAACATTTCCAGCACAGCTGATATATTTAAGTCGTTTTGCCTTGTAAAAGGACACGAACATTTTGTTAACGAGAATAGAATACACCATACACCAACCTAAACAATGAAAAGGACGCAAAGTTTGACTTAAACATATTTCATTTGCAAAAAAAAAATGGGATTGCATGCAAGTCAAAGAACTTTAATTTCAACTTTTGAAAATTTAGATTAGTATTCAATATATACAATGACAGAATAGATCAGAGCTACTACATAACCGTCTACCTCGGGGACTGATTGTCTACCAACAGAGTCAAACACACCATTTCAATATTACAACTGATCTAAGCATGTTATACGAGTTATTTACATACAGCACACAGTTCTTCGCCTACTTTGTATCTCACAACAAGAAACATGGGTAGCCTACAATGTTACAATTACACGGGTTTCAGATAGAAAAGCAGTTATGACGATGTTGTTATTAATAGTAGCACAACACCACGATTATCCCCGTTCCGTAGAGAAAACTCTGTGTATTGGTGTAAGCTGATATTCGTGTTTATTAGATCTTGACCCCCACATTTTGATTTTGACTCAAATGTACTTTTAAAATTTGAAAATATCAGGATTTTAGACAGATATAAATAGCACCTACGAATGGAGTAGAAAAAGAACCTGATCAGGTAACGAAGGCGAAGACATGGCCACCGTACCCCACCCAAGACGAGCAGAGACAGTTCCTTTGGTTCATATGATACATACTATAGCAATTTATAAAACAACTCTCAAAAAATGCTAGAGATCTTGCTAATCTCACGTCTGCTTCTAGAAAGACAACAAAAGAAAAGCCGACAAGCCAGCTATGGTGAAAAGTGAATATAAATGGGAAGGAGATCAGGGGACTGCATTTACATCAATTTCAGAGGTGACTGTCAAAGGATTGTAAAATCCTAATTTTGTCAGAAAAATCTATGCATGTATGTATGGTTTGTTCTCCTTTCTCTCACTTTTTTTCTGATCAAAGGAATTATATTAACATTGGAAAACAGTAGAGGTGTCATTATAGTCAGTTCTGGTATAGTACAGGTATATTATTTACCTGTATTTACCTGTTCACCAATAGGAAATACTGTGTTAGTTATAGGAATATTTAACAAATATATATCCTGATTTTTGTAATATATACTGGAATTATGAATAAATATGTACAAGATTCCAGTTATTACTTAATAAAAACACATCAAAATACATTAATTGAAAACCAGCTTTTATTAATTTTATATTAAATCAATTTTGTACATTTTTATTATACATTTATATGTATGTTATATATATATTTCATAAAATATAACTAAATTTAGCAAGCAATTTATGACAAATGTAATCAGTATAGACAGTTACAGTAGCGTTTTGCTCTTGGTCTGAGTTAGTCCTCCTGCTGCGTGTTGGATACACGTTATCTCGTTGCTGGCTAGTATTTCCTGGAAGACGCGGATGCTGCTGTAGATGTGGGATGGCGGCCGTTTCCAGTAGGGATGTTGTTTCGGGTACTAAGGGTAGCTGGACAGTTGGGGATGATACATCTCCAATATACACGCTCACCTCTGTTAACACAGTAAATATATCCGTTGTACGCGATGTTCTCTCTTCCAAACTTGTTACGAAGAAACGTCACTTGAATTTGTGCATTTGCCATGTTGGTGGTTGATGGGGAGTATGTGAGACCCTCAACTTCCTTTTATACTTACAAAACATACAGCTTGGACAATATCACTTGTTTAATCACCACAGCATCAATTAAGTGACGAACATAATTAAGTGACGAGAATGAATTTCTATTAATAGTGATTAATCGCTTTGCAAACTGTCGGCTTATATGTCCCTTAATAAGCTTATATACTTGTATAATTAATTGTCGACTCAATGCTCACCAGTAAAGTGGTCAGTTGATGGACCCAAAATCATCAGGTGTTAAGATTCATTATTATCAACTAGAAATATCAGTGGACCCAAGCCATATCCAGGTTTCGTATTCCGCCTCTGTCGGGCGCAAGTATGTTTTGTCAGCTGTCGAGTTACTTCCCCTAATGACTTGTTTGACAGGCCCTTATATTCCAAAGTCAGCAAAATGCTCATTTACTTACAGACTTCCTATATAGCATGCCTTAAATTTATAATGATTATTACCTTTTCCATTCAATGGTAATTGCATTATTGCAACAAGGACTAAGTACATGTAATAAGAAATTAAAAATATTTTCAGGTTAAAATATGGGTTATCAAGAAGAAACATAGCTAATAATTATGTTTTAGGGGAAAATAAAAATAAGCTAATGAGTGATACTAAGTTATTAATAATTACGCCGAAGACGCATTTATTGGTAAAAAAGATTCTCTGTAAATAATGCATCAATATGAATTTGCTTCACCCTAAATGAAATCTATTGAAATTAAAATTTCATTAATCAAAGCATTATCATCTAACCATATATATAATATTTGTGAATTTCACGTAACTGTTTTGTATAGATCTAGCTGATGAAAATGGTATATGATATGAAAAAATGGCTAAAAATGATGAAAATAGACTATATCAAAGCTATATGTATATGACAGTACTGTATATATATGACACAGGTAATGTGGGAGAAAACAGGTAAAAACCAGGTAAAATATATATGAAACAGACTATAACTGCTATCACAACATTACTGCCTCTATGTGTTTTTAAAAAAGTGGGAGAAAAGAGAACACACCGTATGTATAGCGCAATCGGCTTTCACTGCCACGGTCGGGGTTTGACTCGGATGTAAAAAGGTATAGTGTTTCCTGCCCGACGATTTGGCTTTTCTTCGGCTAACCCAGTCTTGTCAAACATTAAGACCTCCTAGTGATTTAATATTAGTTCACGCCACCGGACACTGATGGATAATTGCCTTGGTAGACGACAACTTCAATATTGCATCTAGACCAGGAGCTAGAAACGCAGATGCATGTGCATTGTTACGACTGCCAGAGGTCAACCCAAACGATGACGTTACAGCAGTTTGTGGAGACACACATTCCAGTCCCTATTCGGAAAGTCTGTAGCACACACCTTGGCAGATCTAGAGGATGTTGATAATGAGAATGTATGGTAGCCTCGGAACCGAGAGACACAAAGGGAGGAATCTTCATAAGGGTGAGGATTGATAGACATACAGTCATAAGGGTGAGG
>NW_018406861.1:0-386 GCF_002113885.1 Mizuhopecten yessoensis
TGACTGTCCATCAACCACGAGGGAACGGATCCTGCATACTGTAATATAATTAATTATAATTGTATAAATTGTTAATGACATTTACTCATATATCGATGTAGATTCATTAGAACTATATTGTCCTAGCAACAACGGCTACCGTAGTTACCATCGTGGCAACCCGCTTCGACCTTTTTTTCTCCGTAATGTAGCATTTAAAATACAAATGAATGTTAAGATAAGGATTGGCCTTCATTTTGACGGGGTATACGTTAACGCGCACCATAGAATATGTTCGTTGCCAACTGCGTTCATACTACCGTATACGCCGTCAAAATTTAGGTAAATCCTTAAACAAAATTAGATCAACAAAAATGATCAACATCCGTGTTCTAAGTACTAAACAA
>NW_018406861.1:3611-3776 GCF_002113885.1 Mizuhopecten yessoensis
ATGTGTCAATGCGCGTCCATGACCACCGTTGTTAATACATAGAAAAGTTAGAAGGGCTTCTCAAATTGCTTAATTCAAAATTTAACTAGAAAATGCAGCACAGCTGCTCGACACCAAACCTTTTTATGAAAATGACTTACTGACTGTCCATCAACCACGAGGGAA
>NW_018406861.1:5510-8852 GCF_002113885.1 Mizuhopecten yessoensis
TCCCTGTGGACCATATGAACATTGTGTTAATTAGCCGATACAGCATTAGTTTACAGTATGAGGACCAAGTTTAAGCAGTAGAGCATTTGTTAACAATAGCAAGTGCGCGGCATTGGTTAACGGAAGGGGGGGGGACCATATTAGGACAATATTTAATTGCAGAGTATTGGTTTACGGTAGAAGGAGCCGACGGGCTATGTTCCTACAGTGTGTAAATTGTAAAACGTACAGCAATAGTTTACGGTAGAATGGGCCATGTTCGTACAGTGTTAAATTGTAAAGCGTACAGCAATGGTTCACGGTAGAAGGACCCATATTCGTACAGTGTTAAATTGTAAAGCGTACAGCAATGGTTAACGGTAGAAGGGGCCATGTTCGTGCAGTGCTAAATGGTAAAGCGTACAGCAATGGTTTACGGTAGAATGGGCCATGTTTGTACAGTGCTAAATGGTAAAGCGTACAGCAATGGTTTACGGTAGAATGGGCCATGTTCGTACAGTGTTAAATTGTAAAGCGTACAGCAATGGTTAACGGTAGAATGGGCCATGTTCGTGCAGTGCTAAATGGTAAAGCGTACAGCAATGGTTTACGGTAGAAGGGTTCATGTTCGTACAGTGCTAAGTGGTAAAGCGTACAACAATGGTTTACGGTAGAATGGGCCATGTTCGTGCAGTGTTAAATGGTAAAGCGTACAGCAATGGTTTACGGTAGAATGGGCCATGTTCGTACAGTGCTAAATGGTAAAGCGTACAGCAATGGTTTACGATAGAAGGGTTCATGTTCGTACAGTGCTAAGTGGTAAAGCGTACAGCAATGGTTTACGGTAGGATGGGCCATGTTCGTGCAGTGCTAAATGGTAAAGCGTACAGCAATGATTTTCGGTAGAATGGGTTATGTTCGTACAGTGTTTAATGGTAAAGCGTACAGCAATGGTTTACGGTAGAATGGGCCATGTTCGTGTAGTGCTAAATTGTAAAGCGTACAGCAATGGTTTACGGTAGAATGGACCATGTTCGTACAGTGTTAAATTGTAAAGCGTACAGCAATGGTTAATGGGCTATGTTCGTACAGTGTTAAATGGTAAAGCGTACAGCAATGGTTTACGGTAGAATGGGCCATGTTCGTGTAGTGCTAAATTGCAAAGCGTACAGCAATGGTTTACGGTAGAAGGGGCCATGTCCGTACAGTGCTAAATGGTAAAGCATACAGCAATGGTTTACGGTAGAAGGGGCCATGTTCGTGTAGTGCTAAATTGTAAAGCGTACAGCAATGGTTAATGGGCTATGGTCGTACAGTGTTAAATGGTAAAGCGTACAGCAATGGTTTACGGTAGAATGGACAATGTTCGTACAGTGTTAAATTGTAAAGCGTACAGCAATGGTTTACGGTAGAAGGGGTTATGTTCGTACAGAGTTAAATTGTAAAGCGAACAGCAATGGTTTACGGTAGAAGGGGTCATGTTCGTGCAGTGTTAAATTGTAAAGCGTACAGCAATGGTTTACGGTAGAAGGGGTCATGTTCGTACAGAGCTATATGGTAAAGCGTACAGCATTACGATTGAAGGGACCATGTTCGTGCAGTGCTAAATGGTAAAGCGTACAGCAATGGTTTACGGTAGAATGGGCCATGTTCGTGCAGTGCTAAATGGTAAAGCGTACAGCAATGGTTTTACGGTAGAATGGGCCATGTTCTGGAAGTGCTAAATGGTAAAGCGTACAGCAATGGTTTACGGTAGAAGGGGCCATATTCAAACAATGTTAAACGATAGAGCATTGGTTAACGGTAACAGGAGACATGATCGTTCAGTGTTACAAGGTACAATATTTAATATATAATTTAATATACAATAACTCAGCTACCGGTACGAGAGACCATATTTATATTTTGTTAAACGGTACGGCAGGAAGGGTTATACTCTAGTGTTTAATGTAAGAACATATATCAATTGTAATGACATCAATACTGATTTTAATTTTATCATTTTTATTATTTTGCTGCATAGATCTTATCATAGATCTTTTATGAAACATATCTGAACCGAACAATAGATATTATCTAGGTGCACACGCGACCAGGTTTACTGAATCCAGTACATGACGGGCACTCGACTTATGAAATCGTATGAAACTTTATCATAAGGAAATAATCAAAAGAAATGACATATTCCATAGATAAATATGAAATACAAATTATACATAAATACCATGCTGAGGCATTTTAATCATGATTGATTATAACAATAAAACCATAATTATATTCAAGTGTATTCCAGAATTTATTTTATTATATTGTTTTACGGTAAAATGATCTGTTACAGGCGAATAAACTCACATAAACCACTCGATGAGAAGGTCGGTACATGATGAGGTCTACTTAACGGAACGACGTCGTCTTCGATGCTTAGTGCAACTCATTATGAGTACTTAATGTACTTCCTGGTATAGTAGCCAGACACAGGGGCACAACAGCTGCTCTGCCACAATATGGACATTGTACGAATATTTTAATTTAGCTTTTGCTATTTTCTATCGATTTATAGTATATTTGTGCATTCTCAATTCATGTTGGAACGTCTTTCTGTTATATGAAGGGGTTGAAAAAAATTGGTAATTTCCTAACCTAACCAGCAGGAAAATATTGCTTTAGAAGTACAAAAGATCCTGTTAAACAGGAATAACAACAATCAGTCGCAATCCCATGGCGGAGATGTTCTTGTGGAGAGAAGGATAAGGGTAGTAATATTCTTTCAAAAATACCTCTCATAGAGAATGGACAATTTTCTCCAAGTCGTAAAAAATGTCAAACAATTTGTGACTTTTCATCATTGGAGATAAGTATAGTAATAATATACAACATTTGATATAGCGCCCTATCTACCTAACATAAGCCACTCTAACGCGCGTTACATTACATAGATATACAATTAATACAATAAGCATTTACATTAATCAACACAATTTGGAGGAATTCGCAGGACCTGCCTGATCAGGCGCTAACTACTAGTCCTATGCCACCTGGCTAATACCTGCCTATGTGTGTATGCCTGCGTGTGTGCTGGAGATGTAATGTGTTCTGTTTGTAGTGAGGCCGTGCTTCCAACGGCATCATTTATAGTGCCACCTTACTTGAATGCTACATGTACAACACAGATACCGCAACATCCACCCCAGACCAATTTATACTCCACCTAGGTTGTTGAAGATGCGTGGGCAGGAGAAAAATCACTTTCTCTTAATATCTAAGCGTACGACGACCTGGATCGAACCCCGGCCGCCTGCGTGGAAGGCCGAAGTGTTGACCACTCGACCAATATACATCATAGATTGCTGAGAAACAAACTGT
>NW_018406861.1:12373-12456 GCF_002113885.1 Mizuhopecten yessoensis
CTGTGTGTAATTCTTTCATGCATGTAAGTGTGTGTGTCCCTGTGTGTAATTCTTTCATACATGTAAGTGTGTGTGTGCCTGTG
>NW_018406861.1:13021-14542 GCF_002113885.1 Mizuhopecten yessoensis
CTTCCTTTTTAGGTTCCAATGCTAACCAGGATAGCTTGGTCTGTTTATCTCGGGTTCAGGACGGTTCGGTTGTCTTTTTGTTTTAGTTAAATATTGTTTATATTGAAGATTATTTCCACAGTTCTGTGTAATTCCGATGTATTCTGCATTATAAGTTAGAAAGCTGTAAATCAGAAACAGATACACAGACTTAATTTGAACATGATCGACTGTGTTCAGGGAGGAACTACGGGTTTGAGACAGGGAGAACAACATATCATACTTAACTCAATATTGTTTATTTGATTTAACATACTTAATTTGTTTCCGTGACTTTTCTGACAATATGTGTTAATTAACACCTAAACGAAGATACGGTGTGGAACCTTGTTTGCTAGAATCTGAACATAACTAGATAAACGGATAACAATCATGTCAGCATGACTTACACAAATTGTCACAAATCGATATGTGCGGCATTTAAACATAATCAAACATATTCCTAATCTAATCATACACAGACAATTTTATAAATGTCAGGAACATGATATTAAATAAGGAGACGATAGAAAAAAAATTGCGTATCACTTTTTCACATTAAGAAGTAATTCCTCTTTACGTTAAATTCCAGCTGAATTTAAGAACAAGTATTTTTTAATATACCTCAAACAATTATATTTGTATGTGTTATTGTTTAGCTTCATATATTATCATTTAAAAACTCCACGAAATGATTCATTAAAAATGTAATGTAAATATCTTAACTGGACCCCTTCTTTGATATTTGATTTTAAGTCAATTTGTCCAAATACGCTCTTAATCAATAACTGGTAAGTTGCTATAGGACCTAACTGGGATATAATGTCTGTTCTACAAGGCGGATTGTAATGGAAGTTGTAAAAGCGGGTTCTATTGGCCTGACTTTCTTAATGCTTTGAGTACATCACACTTGTAGCAGCTATCCTCTATGTCAGAAACTGACTTTCAAGTTTATGAATTTAAAGACAATAACATTGACCGCCGATTGAGACAATTACATGTTACACGTTACTCGAGTACAACCGGACCAACTGTCGTCATACACTTGTACCACGATTGCGTGGTACATAAAGAGTACACTCCTATCGAAATAAACGACTTTAATTGGTTAATTATCAACAGTCAAACTTTACCAATGTTTTCGGGCTTAGCCTTTCACGAGGGAGTGATTACATTGATTATGTATATGTTTTGTTTTTGTTCCCTGCAGGTATATCATTGATTGACATTTAACCGACTTTGAGTTTTGGAATTCAAGATGACTGCCATAGTTTACGATTGGTACATTGTCGCTTGAAAGCTGTTCTCTATTATGAATGCAATCTTTAGTGGGGGAGCATTATTTGAAGCTGACATGGTAGTTTCAGGAACATTCGTAACAGTCCAGGTTACAATGAGAGACTTTTCGTTCGTTCGTCTGTTCTAACAGATGCATGTTTGAAATCAATATTCAACATATACGTGAAAATACAACTTTAATTTTAGGGGGTGACTGGAATGCAC
>NW_018406861.1:15359-16155 GCF_002113885.1 Mizuhopecten yessoensis
GGAAGGAAAAAAACATTACCAGGAAATCTCCTGGAATAGATGGATTTACTGTAGAATTTTACAAGTTTTTTTGGACAGATATCAATAGGTTTTTAATTAATTCACTTAATCAAGCATATGACGAGGGACTTCTATCTATAACACAACGTCAAGGTATGATTGCATGTATTACGAAAGAAGGTAAATCTAAATTATATGTAAAAAATGGAGGCCTATTACCTTACTTAATGTTGACTACAAAATTGTTTCTTCAGTTATTTCAAATAGAATTAAAACAGTTTTAAACAGTATAATAAGTGAAACACAAAAAGGCTTCCTTAAAGGAAGATATATTGGAGAATGCACTAGACTAATTTATGATTTAATAGAAAATACTGAAAAAGAAAATATCCCTGGATTATTGTTACTTATAGATTTTGAGAAAGCCTTCGACTCTCTAGAATTTAATTTTATCTTTAAAACGCTTTCCTTTTACAGCTTTGGTCTTTCTCTTTTACAATGGATAAAAACTTTCTATAATGAGAATTCATGTTGTGTAATAAACAATGGACCATATATCTTCATCCTATGTGTAGAAATGTTAAGTTCAGCAATAAAAGTAAATACTAATATTAAGGGTATTAAAGTAAATGATTCAGAATACCTAATAAATCAATTTGCAGATGACACTTCCTTTACTTTATCTGATGATCCATATTCCTTAAATTCTGTTCTTGATATTTTAGATGATTTTGGTAATGTTTCTGGTCTGAAGATAAATATTGAAAAAAACACAGGCAATTTGGATTGGGGCAAA
>NW_018406862.1:0-386 GCF_002113885.1 Mizuhopecten yessoensis
CTACATAGGTTACTGGTTTAGGGTATAAACAGATGGATGTCTACAAAGGTTATTGGTTTAGGGTATAAACCGATGGATGTCTACATAGGTTATTGGTTTAGGGTATAAACAGATGGATGTCTATATAGGTTACTGGTTTAGGGTATAAACAGATGGATGTCTACATAGGTTATTGGTTTAGGGGAAAAACAGATGGATGTCTACATAGGTTACTGGTTTAGGGTATAAACAGATGGATGTCTACATAGATTACTGGTTTAGGGTATACACAGATGGATGTCTACATAGGTTATTGGTTTAGGGGAAAAACAGATGGATGTCTACATAGGTTACTGGTTTAAGGTATAAACAGATGGATGTCTACATAGGTTATTGGTTTAGGGTAT
>NW_018406862.1:653-1521 GCF_002113885.1 Mizuhopecten yessoensis
ATATGTGTTAGCGTGGTCTGTATTGGCTGATTGATGTGGTTGTATGTGTTAGCATGGTCTGTAATGGCTGAATGATGTGCTTGTGTGAGTTAGCATGGTCTGTAATGGCTGATTGATGTGGGTGTGTGTGTTAACATGATCTGTAATGGCTGATTGATGGGGTTGTATGTGTTAGCATGGTCTGTAATGGCTGAATGATGTGGTTGTGTGAGTTAGCATGGTCTGTAATGGCTGATTGATGTGGTTGTATGTGTTAGCATGGTCTGTAATGGCTGATCGATGTGGTTGTATGTGTTAGCGTGGTCTGTCATGGCTGATTGATGTGGTTGTGTGTGTTAGCATGATCTGTAATGGCTGATTGATGTGCTTGTGTGAGTTAGCATGATCTGTAATGGCTGAATGATGTGCTTGTGTGAGTTAGCATGGTCTGTAATGGCTGATTAATGTGGTCGTGTGAGTTAGCATGATCTGTAATGGCTGAATGATGTGGTTGTATGTGTTAGCATGGTCTGTAATGGCTGATTGATGTGCTTGTGTGAGTTAGCATGATCTGTAATGGCTGAATGATGTGGTTGTGTGAGTTAGCATGGTCTTTAATGGCTGATTGATGTGGTTGTATGTGTTAGCAAGGTCTGTAATGGCTGAATGATGTGGTTGTATGTGTTAGCGTGGTCTGTAATGGCTGAATGATGTTGTTGTGTGAGTTAGCATGGTCTTTAATGGCCGATTGATGTGGTTGTGTGTGTTAGCATGGTCTGTAATGGCTGATTGATGCGGTGGTATGTGTTAGCATTGTCTGTAATGGCTGATTGATGCGGTGGTATATGTGTTAGCTGGTCTGTAATGGCTGATTAATGTGGTTGTGTGA
>NW_018406862.1:1836-1964 GCF_002113885.1 Mizuhopecten yessoensis
ATATACACAGATGGATGTCTACATAGGTTACTGGATTAGGGTATAAACAGATGGATGCCTACATAGGTTACTGGTTTAGGGTGTAAACAGATGAATGTCTACATAGGTTACTGGTTTAGGGTATACAC
>NW_018406862.1:5214-5915 GCF_002113885.1 Mizuhopecten yessoensis
CTAGCTGGTCTGTAATGGCTGATTGATGTGGTTGTATGTGTTAGCTGGTCTGTAATGGCTGATTAATGTGGTTGTGTGAGTTAGCATGGTCTGTAATGGCTGATTGATGTAGTTGTGTGTGTTAGTGTGGTCTGTAATGGCGGATTGATGTCGTTGTATGTGTTAGCATGGTCTGTAATGGCTGATTGATGTGGTTATGTGTGTTAGCAAGGTCTGTAATGGCTGATTGATATGGTTGTATGTTTTAGCGTGGCCTGTAATGGCTGATTGATGTGGTTGTATGTGTTAGCGTGGTCTGTAATGGCTGATTGATGTGGTTCTATGTGTTAGCTGGTCTGTAATGGCTGATTAATGTGGTTGTATGTGTTAGCATGGTTTGAAATGGCTGATTGATGTGGTTCTATGTGTTAGCATGGTCTGTAATGGCTGGTTAATGTGGTTGTATGTGTTATTGATGTGGTTGTGTGAGGAAGCGTGGTCTGTAATGGCTGGTTAATGTGGTTGTATGTGTTATTGATGTGGTTGTGTGTGTTAGCGTGGTCTGTAATGGCTGATTGATGTGGTTGTGTGAGTAAGCGTGGTCTGTAATGGCTGATTGATGTGGTTGTGTGTGGTAGCAAGGTCTGTAATGGCTGATTGATGTGATTGTATGTGTAAGCGTGGCCTGTAATGGCTGATTGATGTGGTTGTATGTGTTAGCG
>NW_018406863.1:0-386 GCF_002113885.1 Mizuhopecten yessoensis
ATACTACAGGAACAACGAGAAAAGGCAACATTATGAACCAAAGACGAAGTAAAACAAAGCGATCAGACAACCGAAGGCGGAACTAGAGGTGTTCTGAGAGACAGCTGCCTGTCCCATATGTGGCATACGTTGTTCAGAAGATAAAAAGGTCTTGAGCAAAATCAATGGTTAATAAAACGTATGCTTTCTGTTCATTGAAAGTTGCGATAAGATTTAAGGTATATATGTCAAAATCATTACGTTTAAAGGAATCTGAAAATCTCTATTCTTGGGGGAAACTTTACAGTATTAAAAACAGTCATGGCAAAGTCAATGGGTATTTGAACAAAAAGAAAATTATAAATGGAATATTATTGCTCTAAAGCTTAAAATCATTACCAACAAGA
>NW_018406863.1:3304-7248 GCF_002113885.1 Mizuhopecten yessoensis
CATTTATCAGAAGTAATATGTTATAATAATATACGAAGTACCTCATTAAGACTGTTGAACATTTCAGTTATCTATTGTTTTGACTTAACTTTATATTCAAATCTACATGCGTTTTACCTTAACTCTTGACAATAATGGAGGTGTTATGCACGAAGTATTTCAGCGATAAAGGAACCAGTATATTATAACTTTCGTTTTTGTTAATCCTAATTTGTTAAGTGGTTTACGTCCTTGTAACTACGGCCACTTAAGGACTCATTTCAAAGAGCTTTTACTTTCATTTTCATAATTTGAAAACTGTAATATGACTTCACCCGATCGTTTTACACAGACACTGGCTAACTTTATCGCCTCACATTCAAAGTGGAAAATCAAGCAGGGGACGATTGGTTAAGTAAAGACTACTTTGGACCAAAATTGTCCGCATGGGCGAATGCGCAACAGTAGGCCAACATCGAGTTATCCCACATGTTGCAGTAAGTGCAACACACATTATTTTGATATAATTGTTTTACCCAAAATAGGTGGCACAAAATAAAATTCCTAATTCTGTTGAGGGTTCCCACTCGTCATGTCTTGTGCAACAGTTAACAGAACATATTCCTTTTCTAATCCCCAAATGCAGGCGTGCCAATCGTCTTAATTATACATTGTGTATAATAATTAATAGATAATGATTATACACAACGTGTGTTAAAGACAATATATACGGTATATTTGTATAATTTCTCGAGGTTATATTTCGCGGTTGTCTCGATCTGAACTATTTCACTCGGTTAAATTTTAACGCAACATTTGCAGGTAAAATATTGCGCTCACGAGGGTACCTTAATGTTTGGATGTCTCGGGGTAAATTTGACAAGTGTTTTATCAAAATAACGTAACATTCGATATTAAGTTGGTGTTTAAGGACCATTTTTCGGTAGTTAAATGTTAAACAAGTCTTTTTACTTTACATCCCTCTCGACAATTACAAACGATACACAATTGTTCGTCTTGGTTTACTGAACATCAAATCGAGATAAATATTACCCAAAATATGGAGAATATGACCGGACAAAGATTTATCACCGACATGATATGCTTTGGGAATATAAAATTATTAATAAGAAGTCAAGTTTTATAATTCTCTTTTAGTAACAAATAGTAGCTACATGTCAACTTGAGATTGTGTTACTTATCATAAATCATGCATCTCTTCAAAAATTCGAGAACAGAACAATATTATAATTAATAATAATAATTGCAGTTTTACAATACATGTGCTGTTTGATGAATTAAACTAAATGCCGGTAAACGTATTTTTCCACATTATGCTTGTTATATGTTTCACGAGTTATATTTTATTAGGTAAGCAAGCCGTTTTCTGTGCCGTATATAAGCAAATATCTTTATTTCTTTCGAATACTGAGCATACATATAAAATGTTCTCTCATTTTGGTTTTAATACATACATATATTATTTGTTTTGGGTTTGATAATACTACTTGCAGTTTTAAGATAAACACTGCAATGATATATAATACGAATCTATTAGTTCTCCTTAATATATGTCCAAATTCTTAAACCTTCACGGAAAGAATGTTTATGCTGCTAACAACTAAACATATAATATTATGATATAAGTGTATTTTTTATATAAGAGCACAAACATATACAATTTGAAGTATATTACCGCAATCTGTTTCTTATTAAACAGCTAATGAACTAGATATGGTTTGTCAGCAAACACTTTGCACTTACCTTGTAAAGTCTTGAATAGGCTGGTTGTAAGGAGTTGAGTGTTCAGCTTTCGTCTGTTTTGTGCAGCAGTGGTCAGCCTATTTATACAAATCTATTTCTTTCTTCCTGTAATAAATCTGTTTTGTTTTGCATACACAACATGATGAGAAAGAGAGCAAAAACCTTTGATCAAACATGCCCAGACCTCTGACCGCTATCGACCCTAATGGACTTTAAGCGAACAATCTACTGACATGGTAAGAGTGTAATCGTACACTGGACGTAATGCATGAGTACAGAACGGCTGAACTGGTCAGTCAAATGCATTACGTGTCACGGGAAGTGCTTGACCGTCGCCTACCTGGCTGGAGTACAGGTAATATAGTCCAAAAATTGTCATTATTCATGTCTTTCTATTTCCTCTAGTCATTAGCACAGGCACAGATAACATTCAATATACTTCCAACAAAATATCTGCCTTAATTTAGTTTCGTGTTTATTTTATCATGTGAACGATACTATCATTTCAGTAATAATTACCATAACTTTAGTATGCATATACAATACCTACAGCCATCTTTGTAGCCCAAAATCAAAAGATTCAAATATCCTTACCTCCCTATCGTGACGTAACCCATATCTTGACGACAGAGCCACGGAGTGATCTCCCTTCCTCTTCCTTTTATGGCGCCTGCTGCCTGCTGACGCCCGGAGCTTGCTCCATTTCAAAACTTTGTTTTGTCGGTTTGGTTCGAGTGTTAACTCAATTTTTTGCGCAGTTTGTGTGCCTTATACCCATCTGCCTTTGTTAATATAATTAATTATTGTTGAAAATATTTTTTGGGCCTTTTACGGCCGGTAATTTTACTCCACGTGTGCCGGTGGTGTGCCACGGTCCGCCATTACTGTGGGTTAATTTCCGACTTCTGTTTATTTCGGTGACGGTTGTTTGTTTCGGCAAACGTTATTTATTTTAACCGTTTTCTGATTTATATTACGGGTGAAATTCTTTCTACGTTCCGTACTTTGTACTATCGTATTTTATTATTTTTTCCCGTGTTATCTGCATGTACATTTTTGTTTACTTTCGCTTTGGAGGGTATGTCTTGGTCGGGACAGCGACGAGGTAGAGCTCAAGGGTGTTCCCAATTCTTTTTGGAACGGGACCCTCATGATGCTTGTCCCAGGTGTCTTCCTTGCAGTGAGGTTTCGCATTGTGAATTTTGTTCACAGACTAAATCTCAGGACAAGGACTTCATTGTTCCAAAGCTACGCTCAGCTTACCGTAAGAGAGATTCGTCTGTTTCCTTCGGTACGCGAGGGAAGCACAGAGGTAGGGGTCGTGCCACCAGCTCTCTGGGGTCTGGTGGTACCGTCTCTGTTCCTGTCTCGGGGGGTCTCGCTTCGGCGAGTCCCTCTCGTGAGCAGGGGGTGGCTCTTCCTGTCCAGGAACTCCCTGGAGAAGGGGAGGGGCAGCCCGATCCTGGCTTGGCACAGCCAAGGGTCGAATTGGCGGGGAACGCCCGTAAGCTTTCGCGCTTGCCTTCGGGTAGGGACTGCCGACCGCCGGTCACTGACTCTCTCAGTGATCCCGGCATTCCAGGTGGTGCTGTCGTTGGGGACAGTCTTGGTGCCGGGCCTGTTCTTTCGGGTTCAGGTCCTGGTGTGACAACAGCCTTTTTTTTCGGGATTGTCTGTGTCTACCGGGATTAGTGACGCGCAGCTCACTAATCCCGGCATCAATGCTGGTCAGGCATACCCTCCCGGTCAGTTACCCGGACCCGGTCCTATTAGGTCCGGTCCCGAGTTTCATTCTTCTGGGAACCTGGGGGGTTTCCCCCCAGGGGTTGGGTTTGCTGGACAGGGGGCCGGTTTCCGGCCTCCGTTTTCCCCTGGCTTAGGGTATACGGGTGCCTGCGGGCAACCATCCTTGGGCCGCCCTTACCAGCCTGCGGATGGTTTTGGGTTGCGGCAGCATCCCGGCAGTTACGGGCTTAGCCCGTACATGTCCGGGTTTCCACCTGGAGGGAGTGGCGGTCCACCTTCGCCCTTTGGGCAAGTTGGCCAGCCCCAGTCTCAGGCAGGCCAGTTTGGCCAGTTCTGGGGTCACTCCCAGCCCGCGGGACCTTTCCCCTATCCTCCGGGATATGGGTTTAACCCCATGGCATTTCCGTCATGGAATCCTTGGGGTTTGGTCTCTCCCTCGCGGAGACGTGTTAGCA
>NW_018406863.1:7423-15194 GCF_002113885.1 Mizuhopecten yessoensis
TATAGGGTATCCGACTTGCCTGAGGGTCGGATTACCGAGACAGAGCAGGCCGACATCCAGGACAGAGTGACCTCTGCCCTGAACGGGGCATTGAGAGCGCTGGCAGCTTTACAGGTGTCATCCCTCGTCAATGTCTTGTTGGCTAGGCGGTTTTCAGTTTTGAAAAATCGCCCGGTCGATGAGCCTTACCGTTCCAGACTGTTGACTGCCCCCTTCTCAGGGTCCACTCTTTTTGGAGGGGCCCTTCCTTCTGTTCAGAAGGATTTGAAGGAGGACTCGGTCGCCTCTGCACTTCTGGTGAAGAGGATTCAGGCTGAGAAGGCCAGTACCTCGCAGGGGTCAGCGCCTCCTAAGAAGAAGGCTAAACCTTCGGCTTCGCAGTCCTCTGCGCAGCCCAAGTATAAGCCTCCCTTCAAGGGCAACAAATGGAAGGGTAAGAAGGGTAAGAACCCTCCTGGGGGTAAGAAGAAGGGTTCCTGACTCTTTTCTTCCCTCCTTGGTCGTGTCAGACGACGAGTTTGGCCGGGAGGAATGCAGTCCTCTCGGCTCAAGCTTAGGTCCTTCTCCCGCAGGATTAGGCTTCGGGTCAGCAGACGATTCTCTTGCCTGGCAAGGTCTCGATCTGCCTCGACCAGATCTTCCTGTGGGGGGTCGTCTTTCTGCTTTCCTTCCAGAGTGGAAGGAAATTACGGAAGACGCATGGACCTTGTCTGTGATCAAGGAGGGGTTAGGCATTCCGCTAGTGCGGGATCCGCCCTTAGCGTCAGAGCCAATCTTTTTTCCTCCACCGGGGGATCCGGAAAAGGCTCTGGCGCTCCAGGAGGAAGTAAGGACCATGCTTTCCAAGGGCGCGGTCGAGGAGGTTCCTATGTCGGGATGCACTCCCGGGTTCTACTCCAGAATGTTTCTGGTTCGGAAGAAGTCCGGGGCGTGGCGTCCCATCATAGATCTAAGTGCCTTCAACAAGCACGTAGATTCTCCTCACTTCAAGATGGAGACTCCTCGGGGTATTATCGCCTCCGTGAGAGAGGGAATGTGGGCGACTTCAGTAGATCTAAAGGACGCCTACTTCCACATCCCCATCAAGAAGTCGGCACGGAAGTACCTCCGTTTTACTTGCAACGGAAAGGTCTTCCAGTTCCGGGCCATGCCGTTCGGGCTCACGACTGCACCTTTGGTTTTCACCAAGCTGCTGCAGGTGGTCGTGGGATTCCTGCACTCTCGAGGAATAGATGTTCACATCTATTTCGACGACTCCCTCATGCTCCACCTAGTGAGAGAGTCTCTGGTGCAGGTCACCCGGTTGGTTCTGAAACTCTTACTCAAGGTCGGCTTCATTCCTTCCAGAGAAAAGTCGGAGGTTTCCCCATCTCAGGATTTTGTTTTTCTGGGGAACCGTTTCAATACGGTTCAGGGCATCGCCCTTCCACCGATGGAGAAGTTCGAGAAGGCCAGGGCTTTTGCTCTGACCTTTATCGGCCGGTCTCAAGTCCAGGTACGTTGGTTTCTCAGTTTTCTGGGATATCTCAACGCCCTGGCTGATGTGGTCCCCTGAGGGAGACTTCACATCAGGCCTCTCCAGATGTTTCTCCTTGCTAACTGGATCCCTTCTTCAAGAGATTGGGAAGCCTTGCTTCCTCTGAACCAGTCGGTCAAGGAGTACGCACGCTGGTGGACTCATCAGGACAATGTTCTCCGAGGGGTTCCTTTGTCCAAGCTGGTTCCCACTATGACCCTGTACACGAATGCATCAATGACAGGGTGGGGAGCTTATATCGACGGTCGGGGGAGTGGTCTGAGGAACAGCTCTCGAAGCACAGCAATGTGCTCGAGATGATGGCTGTTATGTTGGCTCTGCAGTCTTTTCGGGAGATCCTGCATTCCAAGCTGGGTTGTGTGGCTACGGACAACACTACGGTTGTCGCGTATCTGGAGAAACAGGGGGGGGGGGCCAGGTATCACACCCTGTGTGCCCTCGCTATCCGCATTCTTCTTCTTTGTTAGGAAATGCAGTTGACAATTTGTGTCAAGCATCTACCAGGCAGGTTGAATGTTCTGGCGGATACTCTTTCCAGGCGCCGCCAGCCGGTTTTGACAGAGTTGCAACTGAATCCCTCGATTTTCGAGGGAATTTGTCCGATGTGGGACAGGCCTCACATAGACCTATTCGCCATTTCACTGAACAATCAGTTGCCAACGTTTGTCTCCCCGGTTCCAGATCCAAGGGCTTGGGCCGTGGACGCTCTGTCTCTGGATTAGGAGGGAATGCATGCATAATTATTATGCATACCCGCCCTTCAACCTGGTGGGCAGTGTGCTGCAGAAGTTTCGGGTGCATCAGTGTTCCCTCCTCCTGATAGCGCCTCTGTGACCGAGGCAGCCTTGGTTTCCGGAGCTTTTTTCGGTTCTGGTCGAAGAGCCCCTGGCTCTTCCTCTCAGAGCGAACCTCCTTCGCCAGCCTCGGTCCAGGACGTTTGTTACCTTCAAGGTGGTATATCTTATTGACCTGGCCTCCGGTCGAAGGAGGAGTGAGATTCATGCCTTGTCTTCTCACCCCTCTTGCCTCCGGTGGTCCAGGAATTACTCTGCCGTTACCCTTCTCACTGATTCTGCCTTTATGGCTAAGAATCAGGTTCCTGGCTTCTCGCCCGATCCGATTAAGATTCCGTCTTTGACTGCCTTCGTTGGGTCTGAGGAACGGGATAGGTTGCTCTGTCCCTGTCGGGCGCTTAGGTTTTACCTCGATAAAACCAGGGGGGGGCGAGGTCCTCGATCTCGTCTGTTTTTGCCCATTAAGCAGGGTCAACAGGATATCTCTTCTCAGTCAGTGTCTAGATGGATCTGTCAGGTCATCAAGTACGGTTACGACCACTCGGATGATCAGGTTCGGGCGTTGTATAAGGTGAGAGCTCATGAGATCAGGGCCCTTGCTGCGTCATGGGCCCTCCTCAATGGGTCCCCCTTTCAGGAGGTCATGTCCGCAGCTTTCTGGCGCGGACAGACTACCTTCACGGATTTTTATCTCCGGTCCTTGGCCTCTCATTCTGATGGATTGTATTCCCTTGGACCGGTGGTGGTTGCACAGTCTGTGGCTGTTCCTCCACAGTAATTCAGTGATTTTAAATAGTATGCTATCAGGCACCACGGTGGTACACCTGCTCGTTTCACGGGGAGGTTTTCCATTTTTTAATTACTTTCGGGGCTTTATTAGGGGGGTTCCTTGAACCTTTTCCCTACCTTGAGCATGTCTCGAGTTTGTTCCGTCAGCCTGGTCTGCCTGGATTCGAAGCCTCCACTACGGTAAGACGAATTCGCATACTAAAGTTATGGTAATTATTACTGAAATGAAATTGAGGTTTTTGAAGTAAAACCAATTTTCATGATGTAATACTTACCATAACTTTATGGAGTCCCACCCTGTATTCCTCCCCTTGCCTCCTCATACCGGCTGCCTTTAGGCTCCATACAATGGGGTTTGAGGAAGGGAGATCACTCCGTGGCACTGTCGTCGAGATATGGGTTACGTCACGGTAGGGAGGTAGGGATATTTGAATCTTTTGTTTTTGGGCTACAAAGATGGGAGTAGGTATTGTATATGCATACTAAAGTTATGGTAATTATTACATCATAAAAATTGGTTTTACTTCAAAAGCCTTAAATTAAAGCACTGTCCGTAATGTTTGCCTGATGTTATTGCACTTGGCGAGACGCTAGAGGAAAATCATATTAATCTATAAAAATTGTGATGTTTGAAAAAAGTATCTTTCCTAATAATAATAAAATGAATGCAGGATCATAAACCACAAACTGTACTGGGAAAGAAAGCTAAGACTGGATGATGTTAGTACTTGAAGATACATGTAGAATATAACATTTTATATACGTTTAAGCTATTCTTGGCTTCTAATTTCATCAAAAATTATACAATATAGTATCACTTGTTTTGATAACTGCCCCGACATTGTTATGAAAATGTGGATATCCGTTATGGATGCTATGTCAGCCGTTAAAATGTGCATAAAGACGTTAAATATATGTTTTGTCAAGTTTTTCTAAGCATGCGCAGTATGTTAGACAATAAAAAGTGGTTTAAAGGAGCGAAATTCAAGAAATCTAATTGGGCGGGAAGATATTTAGCTGACATGTTCTTTTCCAGTGAATTTATTCCATTTCTATCATAAGATATCAGTGTTCAAATGTTAGGGGATGGTTTCTTTTTTGTCTTTTATTTACGGAACTTTGAAGAAATCAAGAAAAGACCTGCTGTATACCACTACATGTGTTTGTGAAAGGCGACTAATGTCGGACTCCCTACAGAATCAGGGGTCTTCTGCTGTGTCTTCTACTGATGAGGACACGGAAGAGACCGAAATTAATCTACTGACCCCATTGCAACACTTGGGATCTTTTTGTTTCCTATCTTTCATGTCTTTCTGAATTTTGCTATCTACTTTCTCTTCCTGGAGGCGTCTCCCTAGGCACCCGTCCTCATATGCAAACACAAATCATTCCGATGTCAGCGATCATGGGTGATCATGAAGTGCAGATTGTAAGCCATGGTAGTTCACACCAGTACCATCAGCAAACACCAAGCAATCCGTATAAATGTATTTCCTTTATCAACAAGCTAAGTATGAGTCACCATTCATCTGATAATCACATGGTTTGTGTATTTGTGTGTTCGTTTCGTCGATAAGATGATCTCGGAACCCATCCGAAAGCCGTGAATCTATTCTATTTTATTTTTGTTCAAATCATACATTATGGTGCGGTGCGTTGCATAGAAAGGTTCACGAAAAGGAAAATTGCGTGAGGCAGTTTGCTCCTGTAATCAAGTTGCCACGCTGTTGACACATGTATGATACTTTTAATGATTTAATTTTACAGTCATCATTGTTTTATACTTTGCAGAGACATGTCCATTGTATATTTTAAACAATAAGACATTTTTTAATTAATCCCATTTGCGTTTTGCAATGAAGTAATTTTAAATCAAAAGAAATCGAATCAGACCATAAACAATCTTAAACGATGAGTTTTACCCTATCATAATGCCTTTATTTTTCACACACAAGTCATTCGTTATTTTTGATATGGTTTTTAATATATTGTGTTTATCATTTTTGTTTTGAAGTACAGCTGTGTAGCCATACAAAGCACTGACAATAGTGCGAGAAAAAAGGCGAATACATCGTGCGCACATCGTCCATGTATGCCATGGTGTGCACAATCGTGCGATTCAAAAAAAAATGCCTCGTTGTGCGAATTGGTATAATTGGTTTATCAAGGTTACGGAATAACGAAAATACGAAAGTCTTGCGTGAAATAAAGTACATCGTATATTTGTAATATCTGATCAGCATAGGTTGCATTATATCCATTTTAATGCGTGTTATACAGAGGTACAGAGATTGGTAGACCGTCTAGAATTGGGCCATCAACCAGATTGCTACGTTCGTCTAATGAGCGCATAGATGTACGAAATCTTTATTAGCTCAGTTTTTCTATTGTCCACGCATGGTGGTAACATCATGCAAACATCTTTCGCACACCGAACATCGTGTAATTGTTTGCGGTCCCTATTGTGTATGTGTCATGACCTCCTTTATTTTCATCTAATTTAGTTTATTGATGTTTTATAATATGGGAATAGGTCATACTTATCAATGCTTTATAATATATCGTTTATTGTTTTAAATATTTGATGTTACCACACGTGGATGATATGTTTTCATTAGCCACCATTAAAGTTAAGAAATCACCTCATAATGCTTATCGCCTGCATGATCCATTATAACGTCAAAATTCCCGGCAATGATCTCCCCGATCGCAAAACAAAACATTTTCCAGAAGGAATATATTGTTTTCTAAAACGATTTTGGAAGAAATGTCACGAATAGCATTATGGCCTGTCATCTAGTTTATCTAAATCGCATTTGAGAATCATCATATTAAAACAACTCATTCAGTAAAGTTGGTCTCTTTACACATCTCGTAATTTAACTAAACTGACATATATCAATATATCAAATCACTTTTGATTTCGTCTGTTGGATTAATTAAAATCGGCTAGAGTCAATGTGATTTATTGTATCGAAATCTGAAATTTGAATCCGATTGCTGAGGGCGAGCGAAAGAAAGCATTTAGAATTATATAACATCTAGACGATATATATTATCAACCATGTAATTATGTCATTGCCACCTTGTGATAGCGCCGATTTGATGCCGACTGTATAGGGCTTCCTCACTTAAATTCCATGCCGAAGGCACCCAGCACAGTATTCCGCCAGTTACATTATATTGACAACGGGGGAACCAGTTGTTGCAATATTCCGAAATGCTGAACGTTAATCAGGGAATAACAACTATTTTGTTTAAGGACCTATATATCCCGCCATGGGGACAGAACCCTCTGCCTTCCTAACCTGCGTGAACGTTCAACATTAAAGCCAAAAGTGAGGTATTGTCAAGCAAAGCATTGGGAATTGTGAAACCAAACAACAATTATTAATGAGTATTACTCGACGAAAGTAGTATAAACTCAAATTGAAATAAAATATGTTTATGGGTTTATCGGAACGCATATCGACATATCTGTGTGGCCTATAATACCTCTATAGGGTATTTCGTTGTTGTTTTTTACTATCTTTATTCATTTAACATGATTGCAAAAGCGTATTGATGAAAATTTATTCCAGGTATTAGAACTTCCTTTCATTTTTGTCAAATACATGTATGTTACTCAATACAGCGTAATAAGTGCAGCCCAGTTATAAAGATAAGAAACTGGTTTAGCCAATATACATATGCCATGGCTAAATAGCAACCGACGATTGAATAACGTGTACTACATATCCTAGCGACCATTTAAGTATTCAGAAATTGTTGACATAAAGCTTGAAGACGATAATCATTCCGGTTATTATACATGGTCGTGTCGATAGGTGATAGGACTTGTAAAACAGAGTTGTCCTTCTTTGTCGGGATAATTGAAATTGTCATCGTTGTTATTGTCAAGCATGTACTGAGTGCTTTGTATCATTGGGTGATTAATGAAGACATTGACCAGATCTTGACGTTTGTAGTGCCGTGCGCGCAGGTGTAAATGACGGTTATGTGTATATACAAATACTATTAATTATAGTCCAATGTCAGGCTCGCTTTGTGACAGTCGTTATACATGATGTTATCTCAATATAATGTTTTCATTTGTTGCAATTCTCCCTTCATGTGAGTATATTCAGTACAATTGGATATAAATTTGATAACATTGTCAATAAATTCAACATTTTTGCAGTTATTATGATTTTCAACCTTTAGAAACCATTAAAGTGTGTCTAAAAAATTAAAATAACTTATGCATGCTTATGTGTTTTGTGTATCAATTAACACGATTTTACTTTATTATATGATATTATTATATCTTCCAAATATTATTGATGGTTTTGATGCGTGTGCAAATTTCAAATTTCGTTATAACCTTATATAATATCAGAATATAAAAATAAGATTCACAGTAGATCTGTAAACTTACTTACATATTTATATATGAATACACACGGCAAGCAACAATATAGAAATCGGAAAAGAAATCCAGATATATCAGCAGACACAAATGTGGAGCAGACGAACTTTATTACAATAAAAACAATACAAACAATGACAATTAAATACTACATTATTGATTAGGTATCAAGAGGGTAGGCTGTGCGTGTTCAGTAGCCGTATCGTCCCTTGCCTGAAAATAACAAATTCGTTATATTACACA